>NC_085020.1:21570524-21693024 GCF_963692335.1 Osmerus eperlanus
CAACCTCAGCTCCACCAGGGAAACTCAAATGTTCTGTTGTTCTAACCACAGGGGGACAGGCTCCTCCCCTTCCACCACCTCTCTGGGGTTTTATACATGTAGTAAATATCTTTCCAGCGAGATAGCACACGTGTCTGGCCACAGGCAGGGCCGGGCCGTGTGCTGCCCTGCACATGTTCCGCGCGGGGGAGTTTGTGTTTACTCAGCACATGGGCATGTCCGTCATTAAGGAAGTATGCGCCACGCAGGAGAGCAGCAGCTGAACACATGGTGTCAGGAAGCTCCCACAGACACTACCAGTCTCTCACTCTCTATCTCTCTCTATCTCTCACTCTCTATCTCTCTCTATCTCTCACTCTCTATCTCTCTCTCTCTCTCTCTCTCTCTCTATCTCACTCTCTATCTCTCTCACTCTCTATCTCTCTCTCTCACTCTCTCTCTCTCTCTCTCTCTCTCACTCTCTATCTCTCTCTCTCTCTCTCTCTCTCACTTTCTATCTCTCTCACTCACTCTCTCTCTCTCACTCACACTCTCTCTCTCTCTGTCACTCTCTCTATCTCTCTGTCACTCTCTCTCTCTCTGTCTCTCTGTCTCTCTCTCTGTCACTCTCTGTCACTCTCTCTCTCTGTCACTCTCTCTCTGTCTCTCTCTCTGTCACTCTCTGTCACTCTCTCTCTCTGTCACTCTCTCTCTCTCTCTCTGTCTCTCTCTCTGTCACTCTCTCTCTCTGTCACTCTCTCTCTCTCTCTGTCACTCTGTCTCTCTCTCTGTCACTCTCTCTCTCTTTCTCCTTTGTCACTCTATCTCTCTCTGTCACTCTCTTTCTGAATCACTCTCTCACTCTCTTTCTCTATATTTCTGTCTCTGATTCTCACACTTTCTCTTTCCCCCTCTTTCTTTCTCTCAGACTCTCATACCCTTACACTCTGTCTGTCTGGCTCGCTCACTCTCCCTTTGTCTCTCTCTGATTCTCTCTGACTCTCTCATTTTGCCTGTCTCCCTCATTTTGTCTCTCTCGCTCTATCTCTCTCTCTCTCTCTCTCTCTCTCTCTCTCTCTCTCTCTCTCTCTCTCTCTCTCTCTCTCTCTCTTGATGGAGCGTGCAGATGGCTGAGTTCCAGCTGTGTATGTTATTATCATGAGTGTCTGGTTAAGCAGAGAGAGAGAGAGAGAACGTACAATGCTAAATTGTGTAGTATAATCTGATTTACATCAGTGCTGGAAATGGTCTGACCTGCATCTGTAATTCTGTACTTCAGATGTTTAGAATAAAATCAGATTCTCTATAAAGAGCGTCCTTGGAATTCGATTGACAAAAATATGATCAACCAATGCAGATCTGTTTGAGTCTAGTAGATCAACTGAATTCTACTAATCTCTCTAGACCCAGAGATTAAATTTTCACATCTAAAAATGTTGTGCTTGTTGTGTACTCAAGCAGAGATCTGATGCTTCGGAGATGTATCTCTCCATGTTTACAATCGTATTCCTCAGTGAGGAAAAACTTCAAACCTCCACTTAACAATTCTGTTTAATTAGCGCTGGAATTTCTCCATATAGATCTATTTTGACATGATCGGGGCCGTTCGGCCCCTGTAACATGTTCTCACCTGCCTGCTACCTGCTGTCCTCGTTACTTCAACGCCTACTGTACATAACCATCTTTATTTGAGTCCGCTTTCAAAGACTTGCATTGCATCATTACAGCTTCCAACAGATTTCCAGGGTTTGTGCTGTACATTGGTCCTATGTTCTCTAAAGTACGAACAAAAGCACTAGTGTTTTGTACTGTGTGTAGTATTATTAATAACTAGCCTGTAAAGATTTAATGTTTTTGTATGTATAATGTAGCAGTTACAGGATGGTTCCCTTTAAATCTCTCGTTACCTTCCCAGGTACAATGACCCACTGAACAGCCAGGCTCGCGTTGATCAGAGTGAGAAGGTAAGTTCCTCTCAGTCACATGAACATGCTTTATGTGCATGAGGCTTCAGAGATGCACTGTATGCATAATACTGTACAGTACTACAAAGCTGCTCTAACATAGATTATTCACTGGGAGGTTTTTGAGTCCTTGAGACAAAAGACTTCTCTTGCTCCAAACTCCATCTCGGAGGAGAGACAGGGAGGGACGGGAATGAGAGAATCAAAAGGCTGGAAATTCACGGCTGAGAATAAATGCTCGCTGTTCCCTGAGGTGATTTGTCTTTGCGCTTCTCTTTCTACAGATGTTAGACCCCTTTTTTAGTAAAGACCTGAGGTTCTTTGGTAGCACTTTGATATCCTGCTCGAATTCAATATGTGAAATAGAAGAGCCACTCCGTGACTTGGAGCACATCGCAGGCTTTGAAGTCTGATCCAATTTTTGCTGCTCACCATTTGATGTTGAAAGGATGAAATGAGGAAAACGTACAGTTTTTGCCAGTAACTCTGCTGAGCATATGTAAGATTAAAAAAGCAAAATCCTTTGGAGGATGTACTTAGAAATGTTAAGCAGATTAATACTTTCCTATAGCTCTTTTATTCAAAGATAAAAATTAAATATGGAAGGAAGTCTGTGTATGCTGTTATTTTCTTCTCTTTCACAATGTTTGGAGGTAGGACTAATAAGGGGACCGATGTGATAACATTAGCACGTGATTAACAAGGCAAACTAATGCTTATGCGCCTGAAAATACATATTTAAAAATCACATGAATATGACCCGTGCGTGACTAAACAAGAGATGGTGGGGCTTGCTTTAGCCTGTGTCGGTTCCCCCTGCCTCCTCTGACTGTCTCTCCTGCCTGTGTTCCCCCTGCCTCCTCTGACTGTCTCTCCTGCCTGTGTTCCCCCTGCCTCCTCTGACTGTCTCTCCTGCCTGCGTCCCCCCTGCCTCCTCTGACTGTCTCTCCTGCCTGTGTTCCCCCTGCCTCCTCTGACTGTCTCTCCTGCCTGCGTTCCCCCTGCCTCCTCTGACTGTCTCTCCTGCCTGCGTTCCCCCTGCCTCCTCTGACTGTCTCTCCTGCCTGCGTTCCCCCCGCCTCCTCTGACTGTCTCTCCTGCCTGCGTTCCCCCCGCCTCCTCTGACTGTCTCTCCTGCCTCTGCCTGCGTTCCCCCCGCCTCCTCTGACTGTCTCTCCTGCCTGCGTTCCCCCCGCCTCCTCTGACTGTCTCTCCTGCCTGCGTTCCCCCCGCCTCCTCTGACTGTCTCTCCTGCCTGTGTTCCCCCTGCCTCCTCTGACTGTCTCTCCTGCCTGTGTTCCCCCTGCCTCCTCTGACTGTCTCTCCTGCCTGCGTTCCCCCTGCCTCCTCTGACTGTCTCTCCTGCCTGCGTTCCCCCTGCCTCCTCTGACTGTCTCTCCTGCCTGCGTTCCCCCCGCCTCCTCTGACTGTCTCTCCTGCCTGCGTTCCCCCCGCCTCCTCTGACTGTCTCTCCTGCCTGCGTTCCCCCTGCCTCCTCTGACTGTCTCTCCTGCCTGCGTTCCCCCTGCCTCCTCTGACTGTCTCTCCTGCCTGCGTTCCCCCTGCCTCCTCTGACTGTCTCTCCTGCCTGCGTTCCCCCCGCCTCCTCTGACTGTCTCTCCTGCCTGCGTTCCCCCCGCCTCCTCTGACTGTCTCTCCTGCCTGCGTTCCCCCCGCCTCCTCTGACTGTCTCTCCTGCCTGTGTTCCCCCCGCCTCCTCTGACTGTCTCTCCTGCCTGTGTTCCCCCTGCCTCCTCTGACTGTCTCTCCTGCCTGCGTTCCCCCTGCCTCCTCTGACTGTCTCTCCTGCCTGTGTCCCCCCTGCCTCCTCTGACTGTCTCTCCTGCCTGTGTTCCCCCTGCCTCCTCTGACTGTCTCTCCTGCCTGCGTCCCCCCTGCCTCCTCTGACTGTCTCTCCTGCCTGCGTTCCCCCCGCCTCCTCTGACTGTCTCTCCTGCCTGCGTTCCCCCCGCCTCCTCTGACTGTCTCTCCTGCCTGCGTTCCCCCTGCCTCCTCTGACTGTCTCTCCTGCCTGCGTTCCCCCTGCCTCCTCTGACTGTCTCTCCTGCCTGTGTTCACGCCTCCTCTTTCAAGGTTGGCCCCGACTGCAGAGACGGACAAGGGAGAGACGACAGCAGGGACAAAGGCTGGGCAGGAGACAGCCTGGCGAAGCCTCGCTGGGAGACGCACAGCCTGAGAGACTCGCAGGGTAAACAAGGTAAAGCTCGGGCGCGGAGCTGGAGGGTGCGGGTAATTACACAGAGAGACAGGAGGAATCCTGCTCTAATGGATAAAGTGCCATTTTGAATACGGGACCCTTTTCAACCTGTCATCCCTACCAATCCTCTCCTGCCTGTCTTTGTTGACTACAAAGGCAGGCAGCATTATGAGCGATCATGCCTGTGGTATTTTAATAACCTGGGTCAGCTCGTCTTAGGCGTTGTCTTGTGCCACCCTGGTCCTTTCAGAAGTGGCACCAGCACTTCAAAGCTCCTCCCCCCCCCACAGCCCTTCACTAAAGATCTCATCAGCGGCTGTAATAGACTCGTGCAGTAACGGTGACAAGAAAAATACACAAACCCTGATTTGTTCAACATATGTTTGGTTTGCCTCCCGCCCCAGGCGATGAATTGCATTAATGCGGGCAGCCTGGGGGGGGGGCAGAGCGGGGGGCAGAGAGGGGCTCTCCGGATCACTGCCGTCCCCCAGCCCAGCGCCAGCCCAGCCCGTGTAGAGGGGCCCGGTCCTTCATTAGTGTTCTTACAGGAGTGTGGGGTACGAGACTGAGGTGGAATAGCGTTTAGCAGCGCGGCCGGGAGATTACGGGGATTAGACATGATAATGTAACACAGACAGGGCTCTGGAGCGGGCCTGGGATTAGTGTCAGCACGCCGCAGCAGGTCTGGGTTAGATAGCGGCTAATTCTGTAATGCTGGATACAGGTGACCCCCACTACCAACCAACACTGGAGCCCCTGGGGGGGGCGGGGGGGCGGGGGGCGGTTTGATGAATGTATAATGTCACTATGAATATGGGGGGTAAATGAAAGGCTTTGGGTTTAATTTTGTTTATGTAAAATAACATGTAATTTGCCCTCTGTTTCAAATGCATAACGAAACTCCTTCATTTAGACTTAAGAATGTGCTGGTGTTATGAGTCTGGAACAGAGTTCATGGGGGGGGGGGGGGGGGGGACTCCTGATGACTCGGTCCATTAATGAGGTCTGAAATCCCCTTCTCTCTCGGGAGAGCAGAGCTTCTTGGCAACATGCTAAATGTTGGAATAAAAAAACCTTCTCCTCCCCATGAGCCACAGGCCTCGCTAATGCTGTACTTGTTTCGTGTGGCGAACACACAGACATTCAGGTATTCACCACCTTCTGTCCACCCTCCCCCATCCACTCCCACCCCTCCCCCACCCCAACCCCCCGTTTATGTTCCGAGCTCTGCTCGCAGCTCCGGTCCTTTACAGGAAACCCTATTTGAATATGTTGGGGGGCCACACTGTCCCAGGCACCCAGGGCACACTTTGATCCCTGCACATCTGAGGGCCCTCTCTTTCCTCCATCCCGAGGTGGAGCGAGTCGTGTGAGCCTGGCCCTGCCAGATGTTTGGAGAGCAGGCCGCCTCCTGTGTCTCATCCTGCTGTCGCCCCTGGTGATCTCCTCGGCTCTGAGGCGGAGGTGGAACCTGGAGTGTCTCAGGACACTGACGGAGAAAGCTGGAAATTAGCCCAGGAAGTGATATCCGCTCTGCGCTCGGCCCTGCCGATGAAGTGGGGAGGGGGGGCGACCACAACAGAAACCTTGTGGCTTGACCCGGAAACACTCCCAGGATTTGATAGACATTAAGTCCTTTCTAAGTAATTTGACTGAGTCCAGCTGTGCGGTGGATCAGGCCAGCCCCCTTTGTGCATGAAACAAAGCGCGACTGAAGGAGCTTACCTCTAGCTGGAGAGATGTCTGTGCGAGGGTACGTTAACACAAGGCTGAGGGGACTATTCTCTAGGTTTAGCCTTCTCCTGCGGTGAAGCCCTTTTGTTGGGGGGTGGGGGGGGGGGGGGGGAGGGCAGCATTAGAGCGCTTCACAGACACTCTCAGATGTCTGAAGTGTCAACCTTTGATTTTTATGTTGACGAAAAAAAGTTGCCAGTGCAACGTGCCGTCATGTAAACAGAACACTTACAGTACATACCTCTCTACCTGTCTTAGCAGCTTGAATATTAATACGAAATAAATATTTCTGAGGATGAGTCGCAGTGGGAGAGAGAGGGAGAGAGAGAGCGAGAGAGAGAGAGAGTCTGTGCCAGCGAGAGGCAGATATGATCAGAGAGCTGCTTCTACACGTCTCAGCGTGGTAAACAGGATGGGCCCGGGGATCAGTCAGAGCTGACTTTATGGTTTATGAAGGCTGAGCTACTTATGTTAACAGGCTTTTTTGAAGATTATAGTTGTGGTAAACATACATGTCAGTCGTGAGGAGAGATAAAGAGGAGTCACAACACGGAGACCAATTACCTCCACGTCTCCAAGGATTGTTAACCTGCTCCTTTGAATAGTGGAGAAGAAAGCAGGAAACTGAAAGGCAACAGCGCCTTTGAGGTTTCCTAATACTGACTTATTGGTTATAGTTCTCCTGTACCTTCAGTGTGTGCTTTTGTTCGAATCAATGCCCATTGATTTTTTTCTTCTCGGCCTGTTCTGCTCATGCTCAGACACTGAGGGGAGAAGGCCAGAGCGAGCGCCATGCTAGGACGAGATGTTACCCGACGTGAGGTGAAGCCCACGTTCGCCTCTCGTTTCCCAGCCGCCCTGACGCAGCAACACGTCCCCCCAGAGCCACCGCCATCAGCTGCCTCACATCTCCGTACATCTGCCAGACAAATGATCCACCCCTCTCCGTGTTCTTCAGACAAACATCCTCCCGCCCTCCGTCCCCCCAGTCCCTTGCTCTCGCTTTCTCTCCCAGCCTCTTGATTTATCTGTCTGTGTGTGCCGCCTCTCATCCTCCATGCCAGGACGCATTCCTGCAGTTTTAGGCAAATTACAGGGGCAACGCCACATCACGGCAGATTTGGAGCAGATAGGACGACTCCCGGCAAGCGGAAGGGGTTACCTCTGTCTGCTCCTACCTACGTAATCCTCTTAATGTCAGCGAGAGCAGCTAACAGGATGTACTTCCAAACGGCTCTTCTTCACCATTTCCCTCTGAATAATCTCCTCAAACGTGAAAATCAAGGTGTAAGATGATGCCGTAACTGAAGTGGCCAGTGTTGTTTGCTAACTTTTGAATGCAGGGAACATTAGAGATGTCCTCAAACCGTTTCACAACTGTCACCCTGTTAATGACTTTGTGATCAGGTCTCGGCCTCTGCAACTTCCCGTCAACTAACATGCATTCCCGCTGGTAGGTCAGACAGATACATCAAACAGATGTTGGACTAAATGATTGACTTCCAGAAGGTTGGAGAGATTTTTCCTCCACACAAAGATGTCTTCGGGAGTCAAAGTACCAAATCCGCCGTCAGTGGAAATGATTGATTTCAGTGTGAAAAATTGGTTGTAAGTAACAACATCCTCTCGTTGCATTAGTGGAAAACAGATGCAGAAACCGCCCTTTGTAGCATAATCTGTAGAAACCTTGTGATTCTCCTAGTGGGCTTTATAATTCAAAGCACATGGGTTACCATTTAACTACGATGTCCCAAATGAAGACATTGGTAATAAATCACAGGAGTCCTGAAAAGTTCTGGAACTCTTCTTGAAGAATTCAACTTGAGCTACAGTATCTATTCAGGGACGTTCTGTTTGCAATAAGTGTGTGCGCATGTGTGTGTGTGTGTGTGTGCGGTAGTTTGCTTGTGTGCACCCCCGTGTGTGTGTTTGCATACGTGTGTGTGAGGGGGTTTCTGAGGGGAAAGAGTGGTCTGGGCTGCACATGCCTCATTTAGACATCAAAGAGCTCTGCTGATGATTTTTCCTTATAATCCATGCCTTTTGGTGCCTCGTTTGCCTCCAACTGAACAAACAAAGCCCAAGTGGTTAAATGTGGTCTGGGAAAAGTCAGGTGATCCGGGCACGTGATCCAGGAAGTAAATCGATACGTCTCGTTAATTTATTCCGCAAAAGAATCCCTTTTAGCAGCTCCTTTTATGTGGTTTCTGACGGAGAGTTCAGATTTTCAGGGGATTTAGAAGTGGTATTTAGAGATGTGTGTTACGAGTCGTCTGCGCCGCTTTGAAAATGAAAGCAACACCTATCTCTAAAAGAACATCCTTTTTATCTCGAGAAGCAAGCAAGCGCGTACAAATATGCAAGTCTCTGCAAACGGCAAACTCTGATCATCCAACTCTGCTGGGGTTTCTTCAGATAGGAGTGAATCAATATTGTATGACTCGCCCTCCTTCTCTATTCTCCTTTGGCCATTATTTCTCCCTGCACCATACTACCCCCCCCCCCTCATCTCCCAGCCCCAGCGAGCCAGTCTGACCTCCTCCCAGGCCTGCCTGAGCCCCTGCCGTGCCAGAAGCTTCTGGCAGCCCCCTGTCCCTGTAACCTATCTGCAGGAGCAGCATTCCTCTGGGGCTGGCCTGGATCAAATGGCAGTGATTTACCAAACAGAGACGGAGATGGGAAAGCCTGACCCCCCCCGTCCCTCTGATCTGCTCGGCGCTTTAATGGCTGCGGTTCGGAGCCTGGATAAACGGGGATGCTGGCTGTGTGGGAGGGTCAGTGAAGTGAAGGGTCTCCTCTCGCCTCACCCCAGCAGGAACCTGCTCCGCTGACATACCCTGCACATCCGTGTACTGTAATGCTCTTAAGAGTCCGCTGGATTTAGGTTGTTCCTGTGTGTCTATCTAACTAAGGACATTGTGATTATGGTTTGGATGTAAATCGACTTGGAACAAGCGCATTTGCATAACTAAGTTAACTAGTTTGCTAGTCTAGAGCAAAACAAATCCTTATTTCATGTACAGTTAGGTCCATAAATATTTGGACATTGACACAATTTTCATAATTTTGGCTCTGTATACCACCACAATGGATTTGAAATGAAACAATCAAGATGTGCTTTAAGTGCAGACTTTCAGCTTTAATTTCAGGGTATTTACATCCAAATCAGGTGAACGGTGTAGGACTTACAATACATTTTATATGTGGCCCCCCCCTTTTTAAGGGACCAAAAGTAATTGGACAATTGGCTGCTCAGCTGTTCCATGGCCAGGTGTATGTTATTCCCTCATGGGAGTTCGTTATTTCATTGACAAGGAGCAGATAAAAGGTCTAGAGTTCATTTCAAGTATGGTGTTTGTGTTTGGAATCTGTTGCTGTCAACTCTCAATATGAAGTCCAAAGAGCTGTCACCATCAGTGAAGCAAGCCATCGTTAGGCTGAAAAATCAAAACAAACCTATCAGAGAGATAGCAAAAACATTAGGTGTGGCCAAATCAACTGTTTGGTACATTCTTAAAAAGAAAGAACGCACTGGTGAGCTCAGCAACACCAAAAGACCCGGAAGACCACGGAAAACAACTGTGGTGGATGACAGAAGAATTCTTTCCCTGGTGAAGAAAAACCCCTTCACAACAGTTGGCCAGATCAAGAACACTCTCCAGGAGGTAGGCGTATCTGTGTCAAAGTCAAAAATTAAGAGAAGACTTCACCAGAGTAAATACAGAGGGTTCACCACAAGATGTAAACCATTGGTGAGTCTCAAAAACAGGAAGACCAGATTAGAGTTTGCCAAAAAACATCTAAAAGACCCTGTACAGTTCTGGAACAACATCCTATGGACAGATGAGACCGAGATCAACTTGTACCAGAATGATGGGAAGAGAAGAGTATGGAGAAGGGAAGGAACTGCTCATGATCCAAAGCATACCACCTCATCAGTGAAGCATGGTGGAGGTAGTGTTATGGCGTGGGCATGTATGGCTGCCAATGGAACTGGTTCCCTTGTATTTATCGATGATGTGACTGCTGACAAAAGCAGTAGGATGAATTCTGAAGTGTTTCTGGCAATATTATCTGCTCAGATTCAGCCAAATGCTTCAGAACTCATAGGACGGCGCTTCACAATGCAGATGGACAATGACCCGAAGCATACTGCGAAAGCAACCAAAGAGTTTTTTAAGGCAAAGAAGTGGAATGTTCTGCAATGGCCAAGTCAATCACCTGACCTAAATCCAATTGAGCATGCATTTCACTTGCTAAAGACAAAACTGAAGGGAAAATGCCCCAAGAACAAGCAGGAACTGAAGACAGTTGCAGTAGAGGCCTGGCAGAGCATCACCAGGGACGAAACCCAGCGTCTGGTGATGTCTATGGGTTCTAGACTTCAGGCTGTCATTGACTGCAAAGGATTTGCAACCAAGTATTAAAAGTGACAATTAGATTTATGATTATGTTAGTTTGTCCAATTATTTTTGGTCCCTTAAAAAGGGGGGGGCCACATATAAAATGTGTTGTAATTCCTACACCGTTCACCTGATTTGGATGTAAATACCCTGAAATTAAAGCTGAAAGTCTGCACTTAAAGCACATCTTGATTGTTTCATTTCTAATCCATTGTGGTGGTATACAGAGCCAAAATGATGAAAATTGTGTCAATGTCCAAATATTTATGGACCTTAACTGTATGTATTTGATAACATATATTTTGTTGGAATGATTAACAGTTCATGCTGCTATTTGGTACAATTAGTATGCGCTATGATTGCATTATGAAACTTTGTTCAAGGCCGTCAGGATTCATTAGAAGTGATTGAGGGCTTTGATGCGGTTTCAGGGGAATTTAGAATTTGCTTATCAAACCCCTTTTCAGACATAATTAGCAGAACAATGTGCCACATACTTTTTTTGAAAAACCTGCGATGCAAAACCTTTGTTGAAATAGGTGATTTATTCGAAATTAGAAGAAAACATTCAGTCGTGTCTAACATATTCCCCCTTTGTTTTGGAGCAATCTGATTATTTCATCAACTGTGGTAGTTTCACATATGTTTGGTATTCAAAGCAGGAGTGGTTTCACCCACAGCCTTCTTGCTCATGGCGGCACACTCCCACCCATGTCGATAATGACTGTTCAGATAAACTACATTTCTCTGTTTGCACATGTGTTTTTGACTGGCTCAACACAATCCCCCACACAGGCTCTCAACAGCAAACGTCACAGTCAAGCACCCTTTCAGTACACACGCATAACTTATAACTTGAAATGACTACATGACAACGTAGAGTACAACTATAACTATACATATTTGCTGTATTTAAATACAGTATGTGCATACACTACAAAACATGTAGTTAACTGACTCCCCAAAGACCGTTATTTTTAAGGATACGAGATTACCTTAAAGGTGCTGCGGGATAATACCTCATATCCCAGATTCAGATGTGGTAAAGGAATCGCAGGATCTTCATGAGCATCTCCAAAGCGCAAATTCACTAAACTTACGCTGGTTTGAATAACATCAAGAAAGCAGAGGGTGAAATGAAGAAGGGGCAAAATGTCTGGGCTTTGATCTATAGGATTGAGATGCGATGAGGTCTGTTCAAAGTGAGTACAAAGTAGTGTTAAGCTGGAAAAAGTAAGTGCAGCTTTAGTCAGGGTTGGGATGCCGAGGTAATGGGAGATGATGAAGGGAGGTCCTGTCTCAACCAAAACCAACAGGAGAAGATGAAACGTTGTCTACCATTAAATATATATACTTCGTTGTAAAGGTGTCTGAATTTTAAAACGCATTTTTGTAACTCATAAATCTCATAAAAACTTAACATTGGATGTACAGTTACAGAATAGATCTGCTATGCCTTGGTAATTGTCTCATGTTTGTTTAATCAAGTGATCGTATAAGAACAGCTCATTACCTAACAGGAAAACCGACTGTGATATATCACACTGTGGTACATTTAGTCATTTTTAGTCATTTTTATTGGTATTATGAATAATAAATACTAACAGTCATGTTGCTTTGAACGTGACGCGGAAACAACATTGAGTTGGCAGTGCTACAGTCATGTGCCCCACGAGCATGGAGCGAGGATGTGTCGATACACTGGTGCTGTAGAGGAGCGTGAGCTTGCTGAGCTTGATGGGACCCAGAACTGCATTATAACATCCCAACCACGTATCTTGGAGGAACTGGATGGACCAGTCGAGAGGCTCCCTGGGTATTTGCGTGGAGTTTAACATTAAGAAGGCTGGGCTATATTCGTGGCCCCTGTCTGAACATGGGAACCCCTTCGATGGGAGCTGCTCTTCTCTGGCTAACAGTAGCGGTAGTTCCACATCTCTAGATTCGCGAGGTCTCCGGTGCCTCTTGTGCCGTTCCTCCTTCCTGTGTTGCTGTCTGAGCGATGACTGGCACTGGGGGTCCTCCACCCCTTGGACGGCACTCACATGTATGCAATCCATCGAAAGCAAATAACTTTGAATTAAACGGTCTACTTAATGGCATATATTAATATTAAAACGTATATATGTGATGTGTGTGCGATCGTTTTTCCGTCCTTTTTCTTCGTGTCTCGGAGGGCTTCGAGCAGGGGAGACGGTTTTGCGGACGGCTGCTGTGATCTTGTCGGTTGTTGTTGTTGTTTATTGTTGTTGCGGGAGGCGCCTGGCGAGCGCCGTGCCTCATGGTGTGTGTGTGTGCTGTGTGTCTGTGTTGCAGGTCCAGAGCTGAAGCTACAGCAGAGAACCCCTCGCCGGAGGCCTCACCAGCCCAAGCTGCTGAACAGCCCCGAAGACAGTCTCTACTACAACCAGCTCAATGTGAGTTCAAAGCGGCGATAAAGGCCTTTGTCTGACTTTGGTTCCAGATGATAATACAATTAAATCTACCTGTGCCAGGGCCTGGAGCCCCACCCCCACTTCTCTGCCTCTTGTCTTGAACATGTGCTTATGCTCTTTATCTGTTGCTTTCATGTCAGGATGTCTGCCTTCACGGTGAATAATTGATGTGGTTTATCAAAGCTGAGCAAGATGCATGCTGCATCAGACTCACTTGAGCCCTTTGATCAAAAAAAATTATGCTGTGACTTCTGATATTATCAGCATCTGCTCGCATTCAACACAAAATCACTTTGAATTAAAAATTAATGACTCTCTGCTCATCTTTTGACTGTGTGCTCTTGGCCCTTTCCTCAGAGAACTCTGGATTACCAGGGGAGCAAGAGGAAGCCGAGGAAACTTGGGTAAATAACTGCTTTCCTACTTCCAGCAACTCTAAACAGAGCAGGCCCTTTGTGGAATTGGAGAATCCAGAAATGGATTTTGTTTTCAAATAATGTAAATGGGAACGCTGAAAATAACAGGCTTTTCATGAGCAATTCCTCTGCGTCATTAAGACGAGGCTCCACATTAAGGCTTTGTCAGCATGTTAATGTTAATTGTCAGAGGTCTGGCTTGTCTTTGTAAGTGATTTCCTGGTTCAGTCTAGGGGGTCAGTATTCAAACAAAGAGGTCGAACCCGTTAATGCTCATCTGCGGTGGATATTACTGCTTTTAAAACATTTATAATAATACATTTATTTTGAGATTACACGTTATTCTCATGACATTAGCATCGTCTTGAAAAACATCCGCCCACCTCAACATTTCCCATCGTTATCCCCCCCCCCCACACACACACACACACACACGTTCTGTCTTCCTCTCTTCCACATCACAGCCAAGTCAAAGTGCTGGACGCGGAGGATGAGTACTACACGTTACTGTCGGTGGTGGAGTCGATCCCTGAGGAAGACTACTCGCCTGGGCTCCCTTCCTCCCTGTCTAGAGGCCCCCTTGTCAGTCAGAGCTGAGCCTTGCTCCTCCATCCCTGTCAACCGGTAAGACTCCAGCAGGACTAGACAGACACTCAAAGAAAATCCTCAGTCCGCAGAGGAAATAGCAGTGGTGTAACCCAAGTGAATAGCGGTGCACATCTTTCATTTCTCCCAAAATGTGTGTTTTGGTTGTACTGAACCTCTTAGTAAAACTCTTGCCACATCTACTCCCTGCACTGGCTCAGTCATGGTTAAGTTTCCTGTCAGAAAATATTTCTCAAGAGAAACTTTCGGTTATCAAAACAGAGAAAAATGCTCAAAAATCAAGACTGTTAAAAGATGGCTTACAGGAAGTTGTTGCACTTGGTTAGGCTGGGTGATATCCCAGCACCTGAATCTCTTCCAACACACTCTGACACTCTTACAGACTCAAAGCCAGACCCTACTTAGAATTTCAACCCTAAGTACAGGAATTGTCTTTTAAGATGTGAAGTATGGGGAACCCAGGGCTGGCAAGTTGATTTGAGGGGGGCTTATTTTCCTTTTTTCCATCTTTTCCTTTTCAATTTGCATATCATTTACTGCATCTTCCTTTGTTGACACCCCAGGGCCTGAGAATAGATTTTGATCTTAATAGGAAGAGTAGGGTGGTATGACTGAGGCCATCCTCCTCGTGCACAGCGGGGGAAACATTAGAGCTCTGCCTCGATAGCTGGCTGGAGTTAGTTCCAGGTTCACTCACATCCTCGTGGGGTTTCAGAAGCCCCCCGGGTAGATAGGAGGCCAAGAAACTAGGGACAGTTAGGGTCACAACTAGGTTGTGTTGGTGGACATTTAGTCCGGACTAAATGTCCACTAACTAGAGTGACCAGTTACTTAAAACGGGAAACCAAAACTATTTTTATTTCATTTGATTGCATTAAGATGACCGTTTTATGCATTCAAGTGTTTTATCCCCCCCCCCCCCCCCCCCCCACACACACACACAGTTCGACATAGCATAAGGAGGAAGTCCAATAGAATTTGCAGAATTGCAAGAAAAATAGACCCGACCATTGGCCACAGTATAATGTGGCTTTCCAGTTAGTTCAAAAGCACTTTCACCTCCGGATGTTCAACCCCAGATTCGGCGGTAATTAGAATACTCGTAGTGCCGGGGATATTTCCTTCCTCTGTAGAGCAATGTGAAATAGGTCACCCTAGCACCCTGTAGTGCGTCTTAAAAGTACACTGAATCAATTAAGTGTGATCATGCTCCCTTGATTATTTTGGCCCTGTTTTACCAGGGAGAGAGAGGAATTTCAAACAGGCTGACTAGTTTGAATAACAAGGTTGGACTGTGGTGACATATGGTGCTGGAGTGGGTGTTTCTCACCCCCTTTTCGTCCCTGCCAAATTACCTCCCTGGCTGATTGCCTGATTTAGCATATTATGAAAGGAGATGGGCCGAGGTGTGAGTGTCGTTAACTGAGCTGCTATATCACGGGCACCTCCACTGTGGTGAGTCTAAACCCTGCTCTTCACTTGGACCTGGTACGAGCACATGGCCTAGTGGAGCTGACGCACCTCTGCAGGTGAACCAGCCAGCAGACTTCCTCTAGGACGGGGAGCCGCACAGACCTGACAATAGTCTACACGAGGCCTGACACCTGCTTTCTTTAATACCTCTTCATAAACCCAGCGCCCTTCTTGTTTTCCCCTCATTAAAACTGACTGCATCTGGACTGGGAGAAGACTCCTTTAATGTGGTTAGACTTTACCACCAATGTTATTTTTGCCATTGGAGCTATTTGCTCCACACACCGTGGTTTTGTTAAAGCTACCATCCATAGCCGGCTGAAACCTTCACATCCAGAGTTCCACCTCAACTTCCTGGTATCTCTCCAGTTCCAGCCCCAGCAGACGATGAATAGACTTGCTTTTTTCGACAGGAGCGTACTTACCTTTTCACCTAATAGTGATGTCTCACTTCAAAGAGGAAACGTGATTAGCCCAACATTGTCCTGCTTCTATATCCTTTCAGTTCAAAGGGAGAGTTTGAATACCAATGTTTCTTGCGCAGTCTTTTCAGATGCACCCTTTGCAGTTTTGCATGCAGTTTGTGTGCTTTTGATATACAGATGTTTAGCTCTGTGAATACAAATTTCGACTGGCACGCCGAAAATGTCTAATAGTGAATACGATAGTATTTATATCTTCAGTAACGGATTAATGGACGACTCTAAAAAGGTGTCTGTTTTGGTGTGTTCTCAGACTTTGCGAGTGCGTTGGGGGGGGGGGTGCTGAGCAGGTGCTTGGAAGTCTCTGCCCGCCTGAACATTATGATACTCTTAGCAAAGCTAATGATTGATGCCAAAGAATCGGACAAGCATGAGCGTCAACCAGATGTCAGATGTGTTGAGAGTTCTGTGCGAAAGAACATTCCCTAAAGACGGCATTAATAAAGGAGAGAGAGAGAGAGAGAGAGAGAGAGAGAGAGAGAGAGAGAGAGAGAGGGAGAGAGGGAAGAGGCATAGAGGAAGGAGGAGATAAAAGACTTGGTTGAGTATGCACATCAAAGGGCTCTTAATGACAAGGGATGCCATTAGGGTTACAGTGGCCTTTGTTTCAGCTCCTCACACCTGCAGTTTGTTGAGGGCATTCTATGCATAGGCGAGTTGTTAAGAATTTGCATGATTATAAAATGCGACAAGGGAATAGAAGCTTTCTAAGAAAGTTCCCTTGCTCTAATGTTGGTAGTGACCAAACGTCTCCCTCGAAATTACAGTTAGGTTTCCCTTTGAAGTGCAGCACAACAGCCATGGCGCTTAAGCACTCACAGAGGCAGAAGGGCCTACAGAGTGTTCTAGATCGCTCAGAACGTTGCCAGGAAGACAGAAACTTCCTTTTCTGTTTCCTATCTTCCGTATCGGGAAATGTGTTTACTTGGAAGTTTTTCGTGTGCCTCTGGTGCTGGAATGGGGTTTGACAAATCAGAGCGTGAAATTGTGATTAGCCTCTCTCGGTGTGTGGAGTGGGCAGGGGTAGTACCAGACCTGGCATGGCCAAAGGTGGAACCTGTTTTGTCTTGCGTCGGCTCTGCTCTCCCAGATGGTGTGACCAGCTGCCTTTGAATAAACGCTGGGTGGGTAACAGTGGGAGAATCACCACAGCCCTGTTTTAGTTCAGGATGCAAAACAGAGAAATCTGTCTCTTTGCCATAGCCAGGAGCTAAAGGAACGTATCACCTAGTGCTTCAGGAAATAACCTTTTAATTAAGGACACAGTCAGATTTAGGGTCTACGTACGGCAAAACTGGTTGGAAATATGGAAAATTGTTCAGGATTTGCGTCGTTCTCTACTGTAGGTTAGGAATATAAAGATATCCTGTGTTATCCTCCAGTCGAACAATTATCGCATCTTATCGTCTGAATATCATCATATCGCATGGACACCCGCACATATGCTGCGAGTCTCAAAGAGGTGCCTTTGTGCCTGACTTCTCACACGCGGTATTATAATGACTTGATCTCCCTATCTGTCTCTGGAGATCACTGCAGGCCTTAACCCTGGGAGTTCTGCTGGGAGGGAGACTTCCTGCCCGGGATCTGAATTACCCCACCCAGGGTGGGCCGGGGGTAGGTGAGGTGCCCTGTTCCTCCACCCCTGACCCCCAGGCCAGCACGCTCACTGCCAAGGCTTTGCTCTTTGCTTTTGAATATGCAGAGATCCCCCACTTCATACGTGGGGGGGCGTATTGGGGGGGTGGTATCGCATTGCAGGGAAAATCTTGAAAATTAGCGAGACCAAAGTTGGAGCTCCTCCGTGTTGGGGGCTGCGAACAATGGCAGCTTTCTGTCAGAGAGCAACTTCAAAGGTCTGCAGAGTGACTGCTCTGAGTTATACTTTGTTGTAGATCACTGAGGAAATTCACAGATGTTTTCTCATACGAGACACCATTATAGCGGCTCAAATACCCAGTAGCCTCAAGCATCTCTCTCTTGCTCTCCCTCTCGCTCTCTCCCTCTCTCTCTCCCTCCATATCTATCTGACTGTTTCTCTCTCCCTCTCTCTCTCTCTCCCTCCATATCTCTCTGACTGTTTCTCTCTCCCTCTCTCTCTCTCCCTCCATATCTCTCTGACTGTTTCTCTCTCCCTCTCTCTGTCTCTCTCTCACGTACACACATCTTTCTCTGTCTCCCCCCCCTCTCTCCCCCATTCTCTCTCATGTCTCTTGTGCGAGACAGATGTGGAACCTGGTTTTCTTTCCAACTGTCCAGAGAATATGAAAAGTTAAAAAGGGGTTCATGTTTTGGCATGGCCTCCAACTCCAGCAAATCTACAATCCTCACTGTCAATTTACCCAATGCTTCAAGAACTCATGCAACTCCACCTGCACTAACTGATATACACTTAAAAGGGAATGATTGTTTTGTCAACTTTAATACTTTGTTACTTTACAGTAATACGTATTATTACGTAAAGGGTGAGGGGGATTTAATTTCAGCCATCAGCTGGCATCATATAGGTAACATAACTTTTATCTTCCTGTTTCAGATTGCCTTCGTTGATCCTGATGTGATCCTCAACCAAATAGGATGTTCATATCTGAGTTGTGCTGTCTACATATGGTTTACCTTATTTATTTATTTTAAGTCGATGTGAAATACCGTCTACGACAGAGACTCTACGGAGAATGTCTGTTCACGTAACAGCATTTCTTTCTTTCTTTGACCAGGTAAAGCTGTTATTAAGGCTAATGATCGATGGTCATCATTCATATCTCTTAAACCCTAATACGTGCACTGTAATACATCTGTAAATAGAATTATTTGCTCATCATAACTGCTGCCTTGTTTCTTTACAGGTGATTTTATATGAATGTTTACAAATCTATATGCATGTCATAGGCTTGTTTACTATGACAGTATTACCGGGAGAATATTATTAGTACTTTTACTGTATGTGCATGTTGGTGTATTCATAGTCCCTACCCTTTCACCTGCTTGTAGCTATCGTTCCATTAACAATCTTTTGTACCATAATCATAAAGAGAGTAAAACTATTAAAGTTTCCCCAAATGTATCTCAACCTTTGTCCTTGCTTGATTATTTGATTATTTTCTTCCTTCCTGTTTTCAGTCCTTCCCCTCCGCCGGCCAGCATAACAGCATCCATACTGATCTGACCTCGCCCCAGAGTCTGGCCATTTCTCTGCCGTTACCCCATCAGTTCATAGGCAGTCTCCAGGGTCTTGCTGACAAGGGGTTCAGCTCTGCCTCCTCTACTGACCCCGCGTGTAAACGAGGCTCACGTACGCTTTGGTCAGCTTGTTTCGTAGCGCCTGGGCTGCGATGCGCCCTGGTCCAGGAGGTGCTCCTCCAGGAGCCGTGGGGGCGGCTCAGCCCAGCACGGCTCCCCCCGCTCCCCCATGACTGTGTGCTGAGCCGTGGGAGCCGACCGAGAACATTAATCCCTTCAAAGGAACAGATCTAATTCGAAATCAGCCGCTCCAAACTAGTTGAGAGGACAGTGATTGTTTCTGCGGGGAAACACGATAAAGATCACTGCGTTGATATAGAAAACTACCAATCCAGTGCTGTGGAAGTTGAGTCAATATCACACGGAAAAAAACTTTTCTGATTATCTTGGAATAAAAAAATCAAATCATGGGGTAACCTAGTTTGTCAAATCTAAACTTTCTGTCACATTATGTCTTTGGCTACGCTCTTCCTGTTTCATATTGCTCTCACATTATAAAACCCACGCAGTGTTTTCCTGTCTCATTATAAGTGTGTGTTTCCCATCACACGAGAGGAGGAGATGAGGCGGGTGAGAGTCTGGTTCTACTTTCCTGAGGACGGCAACTCCTCCCTCTAAGCCGGACCACTGTGGTTCAGGAGGTTTAAGACACAAACATGATAGAGCCGTCAGCCTGGCTTCAGGTTCAGGTGCCACTCCTGGTACCTGGGTCAATGGACACCAACAATAACATGGGGACTGTTTTCTGTTTTTAATTGTTGACAAAGTTGCAGTAATTTACCTGTACTGGACATACATGACAGTGAAAATTGTCAGTCTCAATTTTGGCAAAATAGAAAAAAACTACAAAACCATATTTTGTCATCATTCATACCAATTCATGAAACTAATATGAGCACATTTGTTTTGTTTTTTTCTACTTAATTTGATTACTGTCTGTGAGGGGTTCAAACACATGCAACCTTGTGTCCCTAAAAGACACTAATTATACTTTCAACCGTTTTTCCTTCAACATCAACATGTTATCAACTGTATAACCGCTGCAAATGAATAAGACATGAGACGCGTTTTTTAAGAGCAGAGAACCACTGCTTCAGAGAGACATGAACTTTGTGTTGAGTCACTTGATTTCGTCTTATTCCTCCTCTTGAAATTATCAAACAGCCCGATGCCAGGAGATCTCAAGAGATAACAATGTCACATTGTCACACAGGGTTCTGCTACAAATCCTTAATTACAAAAAGAGGATCGGATGACTACAGCATCCAATACCGGGGTCTCCAGGCGGCGTGGGGTCTTTGATCAAGAAAATCCAATTATTTGTGTATATACATTTCCCACATAGTGATTACTTCATTAATTGTCCCGCCTTTATCTCCTCCCTTCCCATCCCCCCTAATAATCAGCTCTTTTATCCAGACCAACAAACACACCATTGGAGCTTTGTGGATTCAAAGGATTTGCTTTCCCCCCTCAAAGAGCCGCTATTCTTTGATGATTGGGCAGCGGCGAACTTCAAAGTAATAAATCTTATTTCTGACTGGCTGGCGGCCCACCAAAGTCCTTATCAAATTCTAAGAAGTGATCCCTCACTCCTCAGATAGTCCAAGGATATCTCGAGGAGAGGAAGCACTGAGAAGGAAGACTTCACGACGTCAAGACATTTTTCTACGTTTATACATTTTTATCTCAATTAGTCTTTTTTATTTTGATCTGTTTTCGGTAAGAGGGACGTGGAACTTTACCATGGCAGCAGTGGCTGTGCTGAGGACGGAAACTCTCCAGGCTTTTCTTCAGGTTTGTTCTTGAATTGTGTCTCCTTTAGACCATTATCAGTGTAGACTGCTAAATCTAACTTCATTGTATACTGTTTGGAGGACTTTTTGACTCGCTTGAATGCGTTTCTCTATTATGGAGAATGGTTGTGTTACCGACTTTTTCAATAACTTCGTAATAAGTAAAGCTGTTTATAGGACACCGTATATACACTTCATGTTGTATGTATTAAATGTGAATGTTGGGATTTAACACTCGAACAGAGTAGACCATACCCGATATGTTTGTGTGAAATGAACTAAAGCGCAAAATGCGACGCAGACGCAAGAAAGTCTAATGGAGGAACTTGTTTTCAACTATTTGTAGCCTAATGCATGACTTATGAGTTTACAAATAATATTTACAATAACAGTTCAGCTTGTATTCAAAATCATTATTTATTTTGCTCATCCAGGATCGTACTCCGAACTCCTCGCCAGAGAACTGCAAGCACTCTCCACTGGCGCTACTGGCTGCCACTTGTAACAGAATCGGACATCATCACGGATCAAGTCCTGCAGATTTTCTCCAGGTTCCCTATGACGCAACCTTAGGTTCCCCTTCGCGTATTTTCCACCCGTGGAGTAGCGAGGGGAATCATCAAAGCACTTTGTCTAGCAATTCAACTTTCGGACTATCCTCCAAATCCCAGCTCTCAGCGCACATCCAAAGCTCCTTTACTACCCACCACGAGCTCCCTCTTACCCCTCCAGCGGACCCCTCATACCCCTATGACTTTTCCCCGGTGAAGATGTTGCCGTGCTCCATGCAGTCGTTACAGTCAACATGCCCACCCACGTACGTTCCCGCGGTTTCTTACGCAGCGCCAACTTCCATTCCGCCTGCCATGTCAGGTTTCGTTACGGGACATTCTGGCCTTGTGCACCAGCAACAGAGACAGCTGTCCCCAAACCCCGGGGAGGATATTCCGTGGTGGAGTCTTCAGCAGGGGAATCACGTCAGTCACCCGTCATCCCTGGGTCCTCATCGGTTCCAGCTGCAGAGGGGGTTGGTGCTGGGGCATACAGACTTCGCACAGTATCAGACACAGATCGCTGCCCTCCTTCACACCAAATCGCCCCTCGCTACTGCCCGCCGTTGCCGTCGATGCAGGTGCCCGAACTGCCAATCCTCGACCTCGAACGACGAACCCGGGAAGAAGAAGCAACACATTTGCCACATTCCAGGCTGCGGGAAAGTTTACGGTAAAACTTCCCACCTCAAAGCGCACCTCAGGTGGCATTCTGGAGAGCGCCCGTTTGTTTGTAACTGGCTTTTCTGTGGCAAGAGCTTCACCAGGTCGGACGAGCTGCAGAGGCACCTGAGGACCCACACGGGGGAGAAGCGCTTTGTTTGCCCGGACTGTTGTAAGAGGTTCATGAGGAGTGACCATTTGGCAAAACATGTCAAAACTCACCAGAACAAAAAAATTAAGTGTCACGACAAGACGCTTGATCACGTCAAAAGGGAAGACATGAGGAATATGTTGTAGCCCACGTTAGAGCCAGTTCGATAGTATTCACTAGTGCAATAAAAGTCCTATAGTTGAAGTACAAAGTAAGCTACAATATAATTAGTCTATTTTGTTTCCCTTTCGGTTCTTTCCTACGTATTGAAAATTGTCTCTAACATTGCTGGTCTGTGTAGACATTTTTTTGTATATGAAGTCTGTCTCATAAGTTCATTTGGGATTCTAGAAAAAGTAACTTGTACCATGAGCTGGTATTCACTGTAACATATCATATCAAGGAAGGCAAGTGTTTAACTTGTGAATTGATCATGTCTTCGGTGGAAGATTTCACTCTCTTGTACATAATATTTAATAGCTTTTGTTGAATGAAAGTGTCTTGTTTTAGCTCCTAATGGGGTGCTTAGCATGCTCTTAAAAAGATATGCTATTGTTGAAATGACCCAAATACTGTGTGAGAATAAAAAAAAATCTAACATTTTCCCTATGTCAGACCTAGTCTACTTTAATGACCCTGAATGGCAGGCTTTTTTTATATTTTATCATGAGTGAGCGTATGAATTAGGTTCCCCAGTACCTTTCAGAGTGAGGTCACTGATGAGAACTTGAATTCATAGTAGGGTTCTCAGTACATTCTCGAGCGCAGGTCTGTGAGAGGGGATAGTTGAAGTTGTATTACAGTCATACTGGAGTATTTAAAAGTTGCATGTATTAGTTATGTGCATTGAGAAAATGCATCATGGATGCATCCGTTTATATAATTTTGTATATGAAGACATAACTAGCAACTCAACTATTTAGCTTGTGCTCTGCAAGATAGAGGCTGCATGAATGACGATCAATCTAGGATACATTTCTATATAATAATACAATATCTCAAATATCTCAATTGCAGATTATAGTTACTCTTTAGCATTAAAGTAAAGGGATATTTCTTTCCCAATTAATCATCATCACGATTTGACATGGCTATAGTTAATTTCTCCTGTTAAATTTTGGTATTAGGGAGAATATTAGAATTTTGGTTTCATTCCATTCTGGAACGTACTTTTACTACAAACGGATACTTAAATACAATTCTTGCAGTGATGACATGACATTCAGCATTGCACAACCAAGGAAAGTGTTACAGCAACAAAAACAAATCCCATCGCTTGTGATGCATTTGACAAGAGACAGCTCTGTGTTACATAACAAAGTTCCTGAACTGAAACTTCTCTCACAGGCAGGCTGTTTGATCGCCGTGTCTCCATCACGATACGGCCATCTTACTTGTGGATAGGGCCTGGTAGAACCGCTGTAAAGACACACTAAACCTCAAACTGTGTTGTTAAACAATGTTGATCAGCGTAAGACAAAGTAAGAAGATGGAGGCGATAGTGATTCAACTGTGACTTAATGTAGCTTTTACTAGTCTAAAGCCTAAGTTCTGAATCTTTATCATCTATATAGCTATATTTGACCACGCTCAGTGCTCCATCATTGTGGCTTGTCCATGAAGCCGTGGTGTATGTTGGGCTTCAAAGTTGGGCTGAACACAAGTGGAACCTGTTCCCTGCCTGATCACATGACCTTGACTGGCCCTGCCTGATCACATGACCTTGACTGGCCCTGCCTGATCACATGACCTTGACTGGGACTTTATAAAGTTAGAGGGACGAGAACAACATTTGGAAATGTGAGGAAGCGATCTGCCTCCAGCCTCTGGGACATCCCCGCCCATCAGGCAGGGGCGTATCTGGGCATAGGTAACCGGTCGTCTAGTGTGCCACCTGTGGGGGCACACTCTAAAATACATACTTTTGGGGCAATTGAGTCTACATGTATTTTTTATTATTATAAAAAAATACACAAAAAAACAAACCTTAACCCACCATATTTTGTTAAGATGTTTTGCACACCTGGCCCAGAATGGTCAGTAATGTCTCTGCCTTCGTGGATACTGTACAGTGTGTGTTCCAGGAACGCTATGTTTATCAGGTCCTGAAAAGATCTGCAATTTGATTTGAATTATCAGAATGAGAATGACACCAATTTCAGAAGAATGTGCTGATAACTGTAGCCAGCCATAATTTAACTGACATCTGCACCAGACCACCACGACAGCACTGGGGTTTTTTCTTTCACAGTCGGAATCATGATCATTCCTTAAAAAGTCCAAGAGTCAAAGTCTAACAGACTACCAGTCATAGAGCAGTTTTAATGTCATAATAAACCAGTATGAACTCGAGTACATCTCAACAATGAGGATGTATCCACTATCATTTACATTACATTTACATTTAGTCATTTAGCAGACGCTCTTATCCAGAGCGACTTACAGTAAGTACAGGGACATTCCCCCGAGGTAAGTAGGGTGAAGTGTCTTGCCCAAGGACACAACGTCAGTTGGCATGACCAGGAATCGAACTGGCAACCTTCGGATTACTAGCCCGACTCCCTCACCGCTCAGCCACCTGACTCCATTTCAAAGACAACCCTCGCATGTTTTTATTCCTCTGCTCAGTTTTAAGTACACTGACTGGCATGGTTTAAGGCATGCAGAATATAGACCAGCTACTTCTTCAGGAACTTGACACGGGTTGGGAAAAGCCTGTTTCTCCTGCAGGTGCGCCCCCTATCGCCGCAGCCTGTAACTGCAGAGAGGGATGAGCTCTTGTGGCCTGCTTGCTCTGAAGCCAACAGCTCCAGACTGATGCATGCTGAATTGGTTATATCCAATAATTGATCAGGAACAATATTCTAGTTCAGTGAAAACTCATATAAATTGTGCTGGTCTTGGACAAGGAAAGATTTCCTTCCTAGCATTGACATGATCTCCGTGGACATGTGGTTTGTGGCCCGGCTCCCCCTCATTCCTCGGATTCTTGGCGGACAGTCAAACCGTGGTCCACGCTACGACCCTTAAATCACCACAAAAACTGCAGCCAATGAACTTCTGTCACACAAACCTTATTCAATCACATTCATGTGGTTCTGAAAACGAACGTTTGACTGTAGACATTAGGTCGGCGATCACTGGAAACAACCACACAGCAGGTCTGTTTTACTGGTCCTTAGTGTACAGGACTTAAAAATAATAAAACAAAATAATATGTTTGCATACTTAATGAGATTTAAAGCTGCATCCAGTTTTCCCACAGGAGATCCTCCCATTCCAAGGATAAACTACACTCATCTACAGAACATCATGGGGGGGAGAGGGTTATTGTGAACCAAATACATCAGGGGACAGTCATGAAAGGAGTCTTCACCATTTGAACTTTTAAGTCTTGATTCCAATTTTATGATCCTATTAGGAAGAATGACTTCTAAGGATACGTTGAAAGTATTGAGGGGGGCTCCTAATAGCAGACAAAGGCATTGTTAAACACATTGTCGATTGGCTTTGAGTTTCCATGACAGCAATCACCACAACTGTAGAGAAACTGAGACCGCTAAAAGGTACATGCTTGTCTGTAAATATCAGTTTGCTTATTTTAATTTACATGCATTAATGAAGTCAATTAAGTTTTAATCAAATGAAACTACTTTGATATTTTCTACGTTATAACTTTTATCCCCAGCCCTTAAACCAGAGGAAAGGGATGTCAGTGTTATAGTACACTTAAATCATCAAACATGCTTTAACCTGACTATGCTTGATCAAGGTATCATCTAATTCTGCTGTGTCCACAAGGAAGCAGGGATCCTATGTCTTCCTTCACTTTTGAAAATTTTATTGACTGTGCTTCAGATCAGTACTCAATCATTTTACTTCCTAATCCATGTAATTTTCTCTCTCGAAAATACAGATGTTATCATTATTATTGCTTGGTTATCCCCTTAAGGATGACCTTTCAATCGTTTCCCAGTCATCTTATTACTTTAAACACCATAATGAAAGAAAGGTTTATTTTCCATTGTTTGATCATTATTCCTCAGATTTTAGCAAGCCTTTTTGTGTATAATTTCCATTTTTATGAGAAAATTGAAGGACTGTGTTTTAGCATATTTTAATTGGCTTTTAAGGAAAGAGGGTGGGATGCACGCGTAATTTAACCGTGCAAAATTGTTAAATTGGATTCTAACTTTGTCTTATTCTAGAAGGACAGAAAAAATGTTTGGATAAAAACGGAATTTCATGCCATTTCAGTGTTAAAAGAAGTTGTTCCAAGGGAACTGGTCCACAGGGTCAGTGTCATTACCAGCCAATGAAGAACAAGCTTTTAAATATAGCCCAACGTTAAGCCGAGCTCTGATAGGAGGATGTCTCTCTGGGTTGGTCATGTATCCAAGGGCAGAGGTTTGGTTTGAACATTGGTGGGGACAAATATTTTTTTATCGCCCTGTCTGCTAACACTAACCCTTGCCTTGCTGGTCATTACTGATGTGGACTTTTCAATGGTCTCGATGCCGGCAGGGCCATGTCCTTTTGGTCCGCCCCTAAACCTTCGTCGATGTGTGTATCTCTGACATCTCTGAAGCCCTCTGTGACATGCTTGCGTGTAAAAAGGGCTATACAAATACATTTGATTTGATTTGATCAGTCTCTCCACTTGTGAGGAGGTGTAAGAGGGAGAGAACAGTACAGAGACACAGTGGTGTGGAACAGCTCCCTGGTTGTGGTCGATCCAGCAGGTCTGTGGTCCTCAGGAACAGCCCCAGTGTACTCCAGTGTACCCCAGTGCCCCCCAGTGTACCCCAGTGCCCCAGTGTATCCCAGTGTACCCCAGTGACCCAGTGTACTCCAGTGCCCCAGAGTACTCCAGTGCCCTCCAGTGCCCCAGTGCCCCAGTGTATCCCAGAGCCCCAGTGTACCCCAGTGTACCCCAGTGCCCTCCAGTGCCCCCCAGTGCCCCCCAGTGTACCCCAGTGCCCCCCAGTGTACCCCAGTGCCCCCCAGTGCTCCAGTGCCCTCCAGTGCCCCAGTGTACCCCAGTGCCCCAGTGTACCCCAGTGCCCCCCAGTGTACCCCAGTGCTCCAGTGCCCTCCAGTGCCCCAGTGTACCCCAGTGCCCCAGTGTATCCCAGAGCCCCAGTGTACCCCAGTGTACCCCAGTGCACCCCAGTGCACCCCAGTGTGTACATGTCACGGTGAGAGGTGGGGTAGGACCCAAACGCAGGAGAGATGCGAGGCATTGTAGAAACAAAGGGTTTTAATCTTAAAACGGGGAACAGATAGGGTACTCACACGGCACAGGTAGTAATGACAAGACAAAGACTGGACACAAAACAGGAACCTAAATACACAGAACCAAACGACACACAGGTGGACACAATGAAGCTAACGAGACAGGTGAAGACAAAGACAGAGAAACACTAGGGCAGGGCAAAAACAAAAACAACAGGGGGGCACGGCTGTGGCTGTGACAGTACCCCAGTGTACCCCAGTGTCCCAGTGTACCCCAGTGTACCCCAGTGCCCCAGTGTACCCCAGTGTCCCAGTGTACCCCAGTGTACCCCAGTGCCCCAGTGTACCCCAGTGTCCCAGTGTACCCCAGTGTACCCCAGTGTCCTAGTGTACCCCAGTGTACCCAGTGTACCCCAGTGTACCCCAGTGTCCCAGTGTACCCCAGTGCCCCAGTGTACCCCAGTGTACCCCAGTGTACCCCAGTGTCCTAGCGTACCCCAGTGCCCCAGTGTCCTAGTGTACCCCAGTGCCCCAGTGTACCCCAGTGTACCCCAGTGTCCTAGTGTACCCCAGTGTACCCTAGTGTCCCAGTGTACCCCAGTGCCCCAGTGTACCCCAGTGCCCCAGTGTCCAGCATGTCTGTGGTTCTCAGGAACAGCCCCAGTGTACCCCAGTGCCCCAGCAGGTCTGTGGTTCTCAGGAACAGCCCCAGTGTACCCCAGTGTACCCCAGTGCCCCAGTGCCCCAGTGCCTCAGTGTACCCCAGTGCCCCAGTGCCCCAGTGTACCCCAGTGCCTCAGTGTACCACAGTGCCCCAGTGCCCCAGCAGGTCTGTGGTTCTCAGGAACAGCCCCAGTGTACCCCAGTGCCCCAGTGCCCCCCAGTGCCTCAGAAGGTCTGTGGTTCTCAGGAACAGCCCCAGTGTACCCCAGTGCCCCAGTGTACCCCAGTGTACCCCAGTGCCCCAGTGTACCCCAGTGCCCCAGTGTACCCCAGTGCCCCAGCAGGTCTGTGGTTCTCAGGAACAGCCCCAGTGTACTAGCAGACCATGCAGGTCGGTCTAATGGTAGATGATGGAAGGAGGGGGAGGGTTATACTAATAGGTTATGCAAAACAGTATGTTTAATAATGTTACATTACAATTACTGTTACAGCTTTTTATGCGACATTTTTGCATTTTCGTCTCGCCAACAGAGACTTAGAGAGAAAACAATAATGCTTGCTTTGGCAGTGAAAATGAAATAGGTGACTGCTTTGACACCGGTGACACGATGACAGCTACTTCTTCAGATGAAGACAGTACGTTTGTTAGCCTAAGGGAGTGAAATTAAAGTTATAATGAACTGAACTACAAGTTTATTATCACTCTGTCTAAAAGCAGCCTGTACAAAGCGAGGGGAGACTTCATGAGGGCAACCTGCCTCTCAATTTAAAGCTTTCTTTCGTTTATTTTGACGTATAGTATGATCAAGCGCCATCTTGCGGGGACTTTTGTAACTGATTTGGAATGACAAAAGCAATTGCGTGATACCTCCCCCTTCTCACTGGATTGTCACAATGGTGATATGACCTCTGAATTCATTATTGATATCTAGCCTAGTGATTTGAAGTTGATGTGCCAAAAGGTTGTTTAGACAAAACTACAATCTAGGCTAGATACGAAGGTAGCCAAATGCTCGAAAATGTATCGGTTACCAAAGCTACCACTTATTTATTTTTCACCTACAATTATGAAAATATATTTTTTTTCATTTCCCGTAAATGACCTCTTTTCATTTCTAAAATATGTAGGCCTACAATAATGTCAGTGCAACAAACGTCCATTTGGTTGTCGCTACAGGAACCATTCAAATGTTCTTGTTAATGATCAAGATCATGACGAAACCTAGGCCAAGGCACATGATTAAGTAAATGTGCATTATGTGTGTTTGGCGCGATGAGTGATTGGGGGAGACTCATGATTGGGATAGGCAACAGGTGTTTACAGTATCACTTGTGTTACACCCCATGTAACTTTGATTTGATGACGAATTATTCGATCTATGTCTGGGTTTATTCCTGTGAACTACTAATTGATGGCCCACTCGGATTCTATTGATGATTCCGTACTGCCACCTTGTGGAGGAGCTACCTTTTCAACACGATGCAAGAAGCCGAATCGTTTTAGTTTTTCCATCCAAAAATAAGATATTATCCATCCAGATATTTTCAGGAAGGATATAGGCTACACTTTGTCATTACCACTATTACGACATAGCAAGCTAAATCTAAAGCCCGCGTGCTGATTGAGTTGAACTGGAACATAAATTCATTAAGATGAACAAATTAAAATACAAAATAAAGGTCTAAACAGATGTATTTTTGATTAGACGAGCCTACATACCCTTACAAATGACATTTGACCAGGACGTGGCGACCTCCCCTCCATGCTACCCCTCACAAGCGTAATGTGTTGCTCAGAGGATCAAACTTCCAAGTCCATGTTCGTGACCGGGATCCCAAATCGAGGTACATAGCGTCAAAGACAAACCAAACACGTACCAAAAGTCACGTTATATGAGAAAGGCACACCAAGAAATATCCCAAGAATATTTGGCTACAAAGCGGATGTCTTTTTGATATTAGGGGGGAAATGTGCAACACCGGCGGAGGTGGTGTGACTCATGCGTGCGTAGTAACGAATAAATAGGCAATGTACGCTTTAAATATCAGCACATCAAATGTACATCAGCAAAAAAAGGTCAGCGTGCATGGAATTTCACAGTGAACTATTCTTCAACCCGACGTTTTTCCAGGACTGTTTAACGCACATTTTACACATCACATTTTTGGAGGACTTAATTTGGTCAGTGTCTCGTAGTTCTTTTTTTGGACTCTACCTGTTCACCTGTATCCATCACCAGCACGGTAAGCAGCCTTATAACACGGGGTTACTGTTGCACTGGCACACACTTTAAAAAGGTAAAATAAAATTATTTTTAAAGATGAGTTTTCATTGAAGAAGCTCTAACAGGTGTTATGAAGCCGTTAAAAAAACATTTTGTGGCTTTAGTTGTGTGGATTTTGCACATCACCGATAAGGTTGTTTTATATCAAACCAACCCTTTATTCATACGTGATGCTGGATATATTATATATCCTAAAACGTTTATCTGCTACATTTTTATTTATTTATTGACAACTATGCGTAGACTATATCTCAAAGGCTCTTCTCTATGAAGTGACATTGACCTGAATCGGGGTCATTATTATATACACAAGCAGGCTAACGCTAATGTTTCTGACTACTCATCAATCGTGTATTTATTAATTTAATTTAGACCTCATTAAACAATTTACTAATTACTAATTGAGAAATCAATCGAAGATAGACTGTGGACAATTTGACCTTTACATATTCACATCCTTGGCTTCACGGTCTGCTGTCCAATTCCTCACCTATCTCAACATTCCATTTCATCAGATGTTCATTATTATCAGCTTCTCACGTGCTGGGTCATTATACACGTCGACAGCAGAGATCAGGTTAGCCTATTGATGGGATCGGGAGGATTAATGCGAACCATTGTGGTGATATGGTTGGTTGAATGAGACTCCTTGTTTTTAGACTTTTGTGGTATGGGATGACTAAGACTAGTTTTGAGGTGTGCTGTAGATCAGTGCAGACAGCATAATTTATGCTTTAGAATCAACCTTGCCAGACAATCTCGTCGACAAGTCTGTCGTGTCTTGTCAATTTGAACAGCATTATTCCCATAGCTCTGCATCTCTGTCAACATTTGTACGAGGGGATATATCTTATCTTCAAACATCCATATTCAAATAGTTCGACATGTCATTATCCATGTCCAGTACTGTGGCTCCGCTAGCTATTATTTCTCTTCTCCTTACAGTGAGTGGGACTTTTCATCTCTGCTAAAATAAGAGGGTGTTCGCAGAAAGTGACAGCGCGCTTTGAAGTGAGGACTTTTGTAGGCTACTGTGTCTCAGGACTGATGGCGGCGTCTGCACCTTCCTCCTCTGGCGGCGAACCGGATCCCAACTCGACAAATTTACGACCACCAGGCTCAAGTAGGTCCATCGCAGATAAAATGCTTTTTCACTTGTGCTATTTACTTTGAGAGCAACGCCATTAATCATCGCCATGGATGAAAAAAGAATGTAGCCTACCATTCCAAATGCTTCTCCGTCTACAAATCACCGCGGCATTGCATGCGTGACAGACCGCCGGGACTCGGCTTCATTGACGAATCTTGCTGTCAAAACAGGTGATGTCCTCTAAAAACACGAGTTGAAAGCAATTAAAAAAACAGTGAATGGGCTTCCTATTGCCAAGACTATCACATTTTACATAAAAATTTGAAAAGGTTCCAATCGTCTCATAAAAGTAAATTGTGAACTAAAATGTCTTATTTTTTTCTTCTTCTTATTATTATTATTATTGGATGTAGCATTTGGACAATTAAGTAGAATTTTTCAGTACCATTTTTTATATATAGTCTGAATAAAAGCGTTCGACAGGGCATCTGGTGAATGGTAATTACGTGTAAAGTGCCGGTGATTGCAACCACTTTAAATTGACCCTAATGGTGTGTTCGAGCTCCTTATTTATAGCCGAACGTTAAAGGAAGCTCGAGACGCAATGTTACAGGCTGTAGCCTACCTCAATATACTTCTTTAGGGTCTAGGCTTCACATTTTCTTAAACAAAGGCCACAATATTCTTCCGAGCGAATGAATAAAAGGATAGAAGATTATACTGTAGAAAATTATTGTTGTGGACGATGTACGCCTACTGTTGACAACATTCTAATATTTTATCCCCCGTCTAAGCATTGGTTTGGTCATATTCTATTCTTCCTTCCTCCTCCTCTAATTAATAAACACACAAATAAATACATATTTTTTATAGGCTATAGGCTAAATATTTTATGTTCTGTTGGAGGCTTCAGATGTTTGCAAAAGGAGGCCGTGGCCTGTCTTGGATTGGGTGGGAATGTCTTAGGTGATGGAACTGACCCCTTAAAAATCTGTCCTGATTTTTGGATGGATCCAATTTCTCATTGTGGGTGAAATTTTCCATGTCTAAAAGGTACCCCCTTGAAATCCCCCGAGGCCTTTATTCTCAGGGATGTGACACTGGCCGATCTGATGACTCATGGCTTTCCACACAATTAGATATTTCTGGCAAATATGAAACCAGTTAAAGTTGGTCATCCTATGGCCCACGTTCTAAATGCTAACGTTCAATTACACAATGTTTTCATATCATTCAGAACCTGAACATATTAATGATGTCACACACAGTTCAATGTTGATATATTCATAATTGTAGTCTATCCACTATCTGCTTCTACATGCCCCATCCAGCGCTTTCATTAATAATCATTTTGGAGAATTTATGGTCATGACCAACGTAATTCTAGCACTATCTCAATAGTTTTCCTAAATGATTTTAGGCTATGACGCCTGGTGTGGAGTTGCTCATGGATGTACTAGAAAACTGGGAATGAAGATATGTGGTGAGTTAAACATTTCTTTCATGTATTTGAATGTGAGGTTTATAAGACGAACGGTTATTAATATCTGTGCATCCATCAAATATGCATCCGAAACATGTCAACAGCGCGTGGTAAAAGAAGGCCTGTCACGGCACATTTTGAATTTTGAGCTTCTGTGTGTCACTATGGAAAATGTGCGTTGGTCTGATACGGAATATTCTGCGTGGTTGTGCGGCGCTGCTCGGGTGACACGCTCTATGCACGCTGTCAATGGGAAGGCTCTTATCGCATGAGTGGGTTTTAAGGCTGAAAGGATGATAATGTCCTCAATTATTGTAACCACGTGATTTTTTTTTTGTTGAAAAAAAAAAAAAAAAACTGTTTTTCAAATGAGATAAAATGCAATTTGGACCCCCACCCCCCGTCCCAAATTAATGCTAATGGTAGGCCTATTTCTACCGTAGTCCTTTATACAATTAAAGTCTAAAGATTGCGCCCTCACATGGTTTACCTGGGAAACATTTAGGCCTGAGTGAAAATGTTACTGTCCTAAATGTTACCCTACAAAGACATCGGGCCTGATTAAATAGCTTTTGAAAATACGCAATGGCCTATAGACTACTATTCCTATGTTATTCATATTGTTGACTGTAGCCAGTTGGAATAGCGTATGTGCAGCTTTTAAAGAAGAATTGGTTTGTGTAATTCATTAAAGCTACAAATTTACGTTTCCAAGTGCTTTGTGTCAGGCCTTATCACAATTGAAACGCATTTGAAGGAAAGCGATTCAGAGGCGTCTGCAATCGTAATTCGTCAGGGTTCTGTTTTGCAGAGATAGCGCTGTCAGTAACCTATTGAGGCTACAACATCGGCTCGGCCCAGGAGAAAGAGAGGGAGAGAGAGGAAAATAAAGAAAAACAAGGAGAGAGAGAGAGATTGTCTGATACTTAATTTTCATGGAATTACAGACTTGCCTCAACCTTAATTAGCTCTAACCAGGTGCAATACAATAGTCCGATATGGTATTTCCTGGCTAGACGTCCTCCTAATAAACTTGCAGTCTATAATTTCTTAAAACTTCGATAGTCTGATTAGTTTTATATTTAATCAATAAAAGTAATTTGTCTTGGGCTTTGTTATAACGTGTTTTATTATTTTTTTGAGACAATTGATATTGTGTCTGCCCACACGAATTGAAATTGGGCTGAAAGTGTTTTTTCCTCTGTCGTCAGGCCAACCCCAGTAATAATTGGCCTGACTCTTTTCTGCTCTTCTGACACTTGGGTTTAGCGCCAAGTATGTAGAAATCGTGCGCGATTTTACTTGCGTTCATGTCTATTACACCTTATAAGAAATAGCATTTTTTAACATTAGTTCCCCCCGGGCTTTAATGACATCGGGTCATTATGCTTTCACTGCTTACTGAAGTGGAACCTGTCGAGGGGACTTAATACCAATTTACAGCTAGGCTACTAAATTACTGCTATTTGTGTTTGCTTGGCTGGCTTTTGATGCTGATGTCACTGTGCTCAACCTCCCCTCCGCTATAAATAGGGTTCCCCCAACAGGATGGGAATCTCCTCAAAGCAGCCCACAGCAAACAGGATAGTCAGTTTCAGAAGTGGGCTAGCATGTGCTTTGAGTAAAACTGCGTGTGTTCAAGATGTTTGGGAACGTTAATCCACCGTTTGATTCCTCTGCCCCTTGCAACCATTTAGGATTTTTGCAGAAAAATAACAATCTGGAGGAGAAGAGTCGGATTGTGGGTTCCTTCCAGGAACAGTCGTCTAAGAATCAGCTGTCTTGTGACAACAGCGACAGAGATACCCGTTTCAGACGCACCGAGACGGACTTCTCCAATCTTTTCGCTAGAGGTAAACTGCCTATTAATTTATTTTGACAGATTTATTCAAACATTTTATTTCACGTGAGATATAGCCTGAATGCAATTCTCTTTCGACATAATAATCCCATAATATTTTATGGGATTACGGCTTGTCTATCGCTGATTATCACGTCAGTCTAGTTCTATTGGAGCTCAAATAAATGTGGGTACGGAAATAAAAATAATTTACTCAATAATGTTGAAATGATATGCATCTTGCATATCTTGCATTCAACTAAAATGCAGCCTGTTTTACGGCAGGTTCACTGCCAAACATCATGACTCCAATTTAAATGACGTATTTAAATCGGTCTTGTTGGCAGCACAAGCCCTGAGTAACACTGCGATTCTCTGCAAGTTTGTTTAAAAACTCAATGAGAAGGATCAGAAGTATGTGTAGCTCTGAGGAGATCTAGTTTTGTAAGAGATGATGAGGAAATCCACAGAAAGTGGAGATATTGACTATTTGAAGTCAGGTAGAAAAACAGCAGGGTTAATAATCGAATGATGAGAGGATACAGTGCTTCGTGAAAACATGACACACATTGAAATTGACATTTCAAATCAAATTGATCTCAATTCATAGATTTATTGCCGGCCAAAAATGGAGAGGAACCAACCATGCAGTTTATGTTGGAGATTGTGGACATTCTCACCAACTATGTCCGCAAGACATTCGATAGGTCCACCAAAGTGTTGGACTTTCACCACCCTCACCAGCTCCTGGAGGGCATGGAGGGCTTCAACCTGGAGCTCTCTGACCAACCAGAGTCCCTGGAGCAGATCCTGGTGGACTGCAGGGACACTCTGAAATACGGAGTGAGGACAGGTGAGGACAAAAGACAAAGGGTTGATGCCGTGCGACAAAGCAGTACTCCCACTCCCCCCTCCCCCCCCCCCCTCCCCCTTCCCTCCCCCCTCGCCCCCAACCTCCCCTGTACAATCAATACTGCTCAATACAATAGTCTACACTCGGTAGACTGTAGACTGTAATGATTACAGATAAAACTAGTGTCAAATTCTCGAACAAATCATTGCCCATGTGGAATGTGGCTCAGAGGGTGAAGCCGTGCTCTCCTGTCTCCTAGGTCACCCCAGGTTCTTCAACCAGCTCTCCACAGGGTTGGACATCATTGGCTTGGCGGGAGAGTGGCTCACCTCCACAGCAAACACTAACATGTGAGTGGAAGTCGATAAGGGAAAAACATTTTTTTTCTTCACACGTATATAGCATTTAATCATTGTTAGCTAATCTAAATGTATTGTATGTATAATGTGTTTTTAGCATTAAAGCACCTATGTTCAGGCTACAACATCGATCAATCAGTCAACTGTCTCAGTCAGGTATAATTGAAATTTCTCCGCAGTAAGATGTCAAGTTGATTCATTTAGGAGTGGGAGAATAGGTTTATGTAAGTCTGTCCCTGAAAAAAATTAATTTCCTTCCATTTTGGTTAATGGCCTCAGTAGATTTAGGTTCAAGCAGATGATGACTTCAAGTGACATAATTAGGACCCTTGGTGTGCCTTTAGCTGACTGATCCTCACAAAACTCTCCCAGACTGTCGATCAAACACGGAGGACAGGGCCTTACACGTAGGGGACTTCTGAAGAGTCTGTTGTTTGCTGTGCTTTGGTTGTAGACCGACAGTGTTACTGCACTCAGATAATACAGCCCTACAGGCAAACTAAATTGCATATTGATTGTCATTCAGGGTTTTTTCATGTCTCTGTTTTCTGTAATGCCTCAGACCAGAGGCCAGAGGCGAGAGGGTGATGTCAGTTCCCCAAGGAGGAACATGTGATTCAATATTGCTTTTCAGAATATGGAGGAGTGTCGTACTAGCCAGAGAGTTCAGCGACGTGTCCTAATGAAGGTCGACATCTCAAAGGCCCTGAGTTACTGTCGACTTAGATGTTACTGTGATTGGCAGCTCAAACTCGAGGCAGTCTAACCTCTGGCCAAAGCTAATCTCGGTAACACACTGATGTAAGGAAACTGTGCTCAAGGTGTGAGATATTCTGTAGAACCCAGATTCCCATGCTAGTTAGAAGACTTGGCACAATAGCGTGGTAACAATGAGAGATATGTTTAGTCGTGGACTTGTATCTACAATTACTCTTGAAATACAACCCCGCCATTAACACATGGATTTCATTCAGTCTTTTACCTCATTTAATGAAGATGGATGTACACCTCATCCCTGGCTTGGTATGCCTTCATCATCCCTAAGACCCTCGTATATTCTGTTTACTCTTCACTACACAGTCGATGAGTGTATAGTTAGTCCGGCTGATTGTGGTTCCACCTCCTTATTGATGTGCTACTCCACCTAAGGCTTCCTGCTTGGTTTAGACAGATCATGTGACAACATGACAACATCACTGTGGATGACTGGAGGCCCAGGGTGAAGGTGGGACACACATTTGTTATTCATGTTCGGCGATCACTCCATCAGCATTAATTACCACAGGCAGCCATTGATTGACACTAATGGAATGACAATCGTGTCCGGGGTTATACCATCAGAATTAGTCTATGTGAGTGATGGAGTTCAAATGAACGTCTGAAAAAAGAAAGGGTTGGACTTCTTTATTATGTTGCTGGCAAGCCTGCTGTCTAAAAACCATTATGGGTTATGGTGATCGGGACACCGGATGGAGGAGGACTGTAATGTTCTGTAGATGGATTGACTTGTACCGCATGAACAGACAGGCAGTAGGATCATTAGAAGAGCATAGGGCAGGATTTAGCGAAGAACATCATCTAATTCAACTAAAGGTTACAGCGCAGCAGAAAAAATGTAGTTCTTAATGTGTATTTTCCCCAAGAGTTTTCTGGATTGTTAAATGAAATGGAAACAATACTTTGAAAGAGGTCACAGGAAATATGATGGCGTTAAGGAAGCCCAACTGACCTGTATGATATGTTTCCATCTGAGTTCTCATAATGTTCGTCATGGGCCACATCTAGAAGAAGGCGAACATGTATTATAAAATATGAATAGATGGCTGACTTGGCAGATACAAACGTAAAGAAACCCAGGAAAGGGCATCTGTGTGGGGGACGTAAGCTCAAGGTAAACAGCCAGCGACTGGTCGGAGCATCAGGTTGACACAGGGACCTGAAACATTTTCCAAACTAGCTGTGCACACGCTGTTCTGCAGATGTGCTTCAGACACAAAGGCAGCGACATTCTCATTGTGTCATATCCTGTCTTTCTGTCTCTTTCTCATTGCGTCACATCCTGTGTCTCGGTCTCTTCCTCCTTTCAGCTCCTAGACAATAGCTCCCTCATGGTGGCATGTTCTTAATGGACTTGAGCTGATGTGACACTCATGTTCTTTTTCATTCCACTGAGTAAAGCCAGCCCCTTATACGATGTGACAGAACTATTGCTGAAGCGTGACATGGCTCAAATTGCCCCATTACTTTCTTTACTAGCTGATAATGCTGCTTGCTCAATGAGCACACAACACGAGATGAGTTCAAGCTTTAGATATCATTCAGGGTTTGGTCCTTTGTGAGAAACACAAAACAATGTAGTCAACATGGAGCCATTATTATTCCATGTTTATGATGCATCTTTCTGATAGTAACACGACACAGGGGATGTAATTGAGAAGGGAAAGCGAAAATCCTTATAAGAGCGCAGGGAGGCGAGCACCAGAACGGTAACCATCAGAAACCGGAGAGCGCCGAGGACTGGGTCTTGTTTTGACGAGGTGAGTGTTTGTGCTCTGCAGGTTCACCTATGAGATCGCCCCGGTGTTTGTGCTCATGGAGCAGCTGACCCTGAGGAAGATGAGGGAGATCGTGGGCTGGCCCAACGGAGAGGGAGACGGGATCTTTTCGCCAGGTGAGAGGCCAGGATGAGTTCACCTGTGAGGGACAACAGATGAAAAGTCAGACATAAAATACTACATCTTTGTAACCGGAGATGGGAGTTTTTCCTCGATTCTCACCGTAACATGGAGATGCATGGATGCTTACTAGCTCCATCTGCTGTGTCGTGCCACAGGATGCTGTGGTAACTGGGAGTCAGGTGGCTGAGCGGTTAGGGAGTTGGACTAGTAATCCGAAGGTTGCCAGTTCGATTCCCGGTCATGCCAACTGACGTTGTGTCCTTGGGCAAGGCACTTCACCCTACTTGCCTCGGGGGGAATGTCCCTGTACTTACTGTAAGTCGCTCTGGATAAGAGCGTCTGCTAAATGACTAAATGTAAATCTAACTGTCTGCCTGTCCGCTTTGTGCTTCATGTCCACAGGAGGCGCCATCTCCAACATGTACAGTGTCATGATCGCCCGCTACAAGTTCTTCCCGGAGGTGAAGACCAAAGGCATGACGGCCGCTCCCAGACTGGTCCTGTTCACCTCAGAGCACGTTAGTACCTCCTCTCACTCAGTATGGACTGGATGCTTTGACCTTTGACCTTTCACAGAGCCCCGGGGGAAACGGAAACGCATTAAATCCTTCATTCGGCCACTTTAATTCATCCTGATGTCATTTAAGACATCTGTGTCACAGGTGATTGTCAGTTTGGCCTTTTTAGTACCTCAATAAAATCAATTCTTGCCTTCCGTTCATGCAGAGCCACTACTCCATAAAGAAGGCCAGCGCAGCTTTGGGCTTTGGAACCGAGAACCTGATTCTCCTGAGCACAGATGAGAGGTTTGTGGAGGTTCTATATTCCGATCGGTATTCGATCAGTAGTCACTCAGTCGTTTTCATCCATAGCAACAGAGAGAAGGGGGATTTGAATCTGTGACCTCATGATCTGCAGTCAGATGCTCCCACCGCTGAGCTACAGGCATCCTCACTGTTGAATCCATGTAGAAACGGTGTGGAGGGTCTGACATGCCTGTGCGCTTGTTTAGGGGAAGGGTCATCCCTGCTGATCTGGAAGCCAAGGTCCTGGACGCTAAGAAGAGGGTGAGTTTTTCATATTTAATGTGATTTAGCGGAAAGTCATGCAGTCCGTGTCTCTAAATAAGATTAATCGTCTTTCTTGTCTGTTGCTCAGTGAGGTAGCATAATGTTAATAACTTCCAGTGAGTCGAAACATTAACTTGTAGAATAGGCATTTAATTCAAACCCATTAATTGAAGTGCATCTGCAGTTAATCATACTTGTTTGAGTGTACAATAACAAAAAGGGCATTTCCATTTTAAGGTTCGTGCCTATGCCTGTCCAAATGTTATCCCACATATTGCCCCTAGTTCCAAAACACAGTCTGATGGAACTGATTTAGTTAAGGCTACGGAACAAAACACAGGAGCTGTCTACACCAGCAACGGCTTGCCTGGAGAAATAGAGAATAGTCTGTGAAATGTGTTCCACCCAATTTCTGTTATGTCAAAGATTGCACAAAGTGAACATTGCAGTTGGATTCCAGCACATCACCGTAATAGACTGTGTTCTCCCTGTCCGGTTCTCCCTGTCCGGTTCTCCCTGTCCGGTTCTCCCTGTCCGGTTCTACCTGTCCGGTTCTCCCTGTCCGGTTCTCCCTGTCCGCTGCCAGGGATGTGTTCCGATGTTTGTGAACGCTACTGCGGGATCCACGGTGTACGGGGCGTTCGACCCCATCAACGAGATTGCAGACATCTGTGAGAAGTACAACATGTGGCTGCATGTAGATGTAAGTGAATCTTCTCTAGCCTCATCACTCCAACAGGCCTCCTAAATAGATCTCTGAAGAGTGTATTTCAGTGAATGACTCTGGGCCCAAAAACCCCTCACTATACCATTTTCATTCACTTGAAGTTTTGTTTAAATCTGTCTGTTAGGGGAGGGCGGCTTGGCATATATAGGCAGATACCATTGCTTTCATCGTGTCAGACAGGAGCAATCTTGTAAACTGAAGTGTTCTAAAGGGTATTGAAAGCTACTGTGTCTGGCCCAGACGGACCTACGGTATTTTTGTGTCCACGGAAGCTATCATCCATGAAAACAAACGGTTGTGTTTGTGCAGGGGGCGTGGGGAGGTGGCCTGCTGATGTCCAGGCAGCACAGGCACAAGCTGAGCGGGGTGGAGAGGTACATTCTGACACACAGTTTGAACACAGCTATACACTCGCCCACTGAGGAGCATGAGAAACCAGCCCGTGTCATCACCACACGCTCTCAGTCGATCTTGTGCTTCCCACTAGGGCCAACTCTGTCACCTGGAACCCTCACAAGATGATGGGCGTTCCTCTGCAGTGCTCTGCTATCCTAGTCAGGGAACGGGTAAGATTACACTCACACACACACACACACATACAAAAACGCACGCATACATGTACGCACACACACCAAAATCACATAGATACAGACAAGCACACACACACATCCACACACCTGTCTGACCTCTTCTAAACTCTTGCAGGGAGTTCTAGAAGGCTGCAACTCCATGTGTGCAGGCTACCTCTTCCAGCCTGACAAACAGTATGACGTCACGTATGACACCGGTGACAAGGCCATCCAGTGCGGAAGACACGTGGACATCTTCAAGTTCTGGCTCATGTGGAAAGCAAAAGTATATCTTTCCCCTTCACATAGATAACTATCAATTACATGTCCTGATCCTTTTAACACTGTACATCAATGTGTTGCCGTTTGTCCCCTCTTTCAGGGAACAGTAGGGTTTGAACAGCACATTGACAAGTGCCTGGACCTCTCAGCGTATCTCTACAACAAAATCAAGGACCGAGAGGGCTACGAGATGGTCTTCCAGGGAGAGGTGAGATATGTTCCCCTTTATCTCCCAGACTGGAATAGCTCTGAAATGATTCCTCTAGAGCACTGAGAGGGGAGGGTACAGCTCAATGGTTGGAGCTCTTGACTAGAGATCAACAGGTTCAGATTCCCCCTGTACTGTATGTGACTGGATAAAGGCGTCTGCTACATGAACACAGAATATATTGTTGTTATTTTTGTTCTTTCATTTCCTGTCAGATTAAATGAATTTAGATTAGCACAACTATGGGAGAGATCTTGGATTTAAATTGTGCTCAAGTTGATCACAATCAGTAGATCAGTTATTGCCTTATTATCTGTTCATATATTCTGTATTCATTTCTATTTACGCATTCCTACTGTAACCTGTATTGTGTTCTGAAGACAGTCACGGGTCTATGAGTTGAATAACAAACACCTGTTGGCTGTATGTTACATTTGTTTTCCCTTTCTACTATATATTCTGTTCTTGGACCTTCATGACTCAGAGATACTTTGCTAGTACCGCTGTGTCTGAACTGGTCACGTTGATGTCGAGGTGATGGTTAAACTCTCCAATCAGCTGGTTGTTAATACTCATAAACCCAGAAGGTAAACTGAGCTGCTGTTCCCATGGAGACGGACTGAGCTTCCTCCGACACAGCTGGACCACGATCTCTCTCGTAACTCTCGACTTCCCTCTCGACAGCCTCAGCACACCAACGTGTGTTTCTGGTACCTTCCCCCGGGGATGCGCGGCATGCCTGACGGGCAGGAGCGGAGGGAGAGGCTGCACAAGGTAAACCCCCAATTAACCCCCAATAGTTCTGCAGGCTGGCTGAGTCGATCGCTGAATTAGAACACCCACTCCTCCACCTGCAGTGTGCGCTTTTTGGCGAGGGGTGGATAGCCAAGGTGAAAACACTAACTGATAAGCCAGTGCTGAGGCTATTTAAATCCATAACCTGCCAACTGAACGACTTCTTGATTGGCAGCTGTGTTTGTATGAAACAGCGCTGACCTCGTCTTCGTTCTACGGCTTGTCTTGACATCTGACAACAGGTGGCGCCCAAGATCAAGGCCATGATGATGGAGTCTGGAACCACCATGGTGGGCTACCAGCCCCAGGGAGACAAGGTCAACTTCTTCCGCATGGTCGTCTCCAACCCCGCGGCCACCAGATCAGACATCGACTTCTTGACCGACGAGATCGAGAGACTTGGCCAGGACTTGTAAGGACCCACACGTCCCTGCAAGGTGTGGCTCTCATCTCACCCACGTCCTGCCCAGACCTCCGCTCTGCTTCCTGTCCTCTGTGTCACTCAAGTAAACGTTTAAGACTTTGAATCTTTAGCTCAGTCCTTACCATTCGTCTATGCCGCAAAATGGACTGGCCTAAATGGTTCATGTCTTGCCTCTCTTTAGCAGTCAACATGCCATAGTTCGACCTGACATATTGTATAGCTGCCTATAGAAGTATCCATACTGACTCACTGATCGAACTTGAAAGACTTAACCTGTTGCTACAGAGCACAATGCAAGGGACCTCATGGCATAGATATTATACATTACATAGCATTATAATATACAATATACACTATATTGTACTGGCTGCTGGTGCTGTGTGATGTCCATGTAATTATCAAGTAAGATAAGCACCGCCCCCTTGTGTTTGAGCTGTTCTTTCCCTTTCATATTGAGTAGTGGGATGTGTAACACAGTCATTGTAACAGGTAATCTATTGCTGTTTTTAGAGCTGATGAATTTTGTGTAGATTGTGTATAGTATTGTTACATTGCTTTTGTGACAGATATGTGTCTTAGTTTTACAATGGGGAAACCCCAATATAGAAAATCCACAAAATATATGTATTTAAATAGATGAATCACTTTATTTATACCAAGAGATTATATGTGTGAGAGAATAATCTAGTATATTCTTCCATTTGTATTGTATCCTTATTTATACTTTGAAACACAAATGTATATTATCAAACTGTTTTCAATAACATTGAAGGTATTTTAGTGTATTTGTGAACCAAAGAAGAGTATAATTATGAATAAGTGTATACAGCCCTCCACATAACCTATAGATGGATTAAGATATATATATATATATATAAAATATACAGTATATAGGAATATGTAATTTGACACCCTCAGTGCAATCTATGTTGTGTAACTGTAATATGACATTGTAGATTGATGAATGTTCTCGTCACATGACCGTGGGGTGTAAGAGAAGCACAATACCCGACCACACCCGCCCCCTTTCACGTTAAGAAACTCAGTCCAGTCCAATATATCTATAAACGATCGCATTCCTTATGTTTCAAGTGTATGCACAATATTCCCCTGTGAGAAACGACATGTTGCGAAGCTCACTTTAACGGTACGACTGCACAGCCACGCCTGGGTTTGTCCTGTGCTGCACAGCCAGGACTGGGTTTGTCCTGTGCTGGATCTGATAACTGTACATTCCTGGATGAACGGGATGATGGATCCCTTGTCAGTTTAGGCACTTTAACCTCCTACCATGTGCAAAGCATTACTGTTATATTTACAGCACTAATAAACATCTCTGCTTTAAAACATCTGTTCCAAAGTGATTTAAAGGGCACAATTTGATGAACATTAGTCATCATCACTCTGAACCTCTCAGGGTATTAAAAGATTGTGTTTTAATAGATAATGAATCATCCATATGTTTAATGAAGCTGTTATGTTACACATTAAAACATCCACAAAGGTATATCATTGGAGTATATGCATGTGTGTCCTTGTATACACTGAGGTAACAGCACTGCAGGTCAGATTGGCTCCAGTGTTTAGTGACCCCCCTTCAGCATACCATCTAAAGGGAAAGAGATCACGGCGTCATCTGAATGCAGAATGTTGCGTGACAAGGTCTTGTGTCTCTTTCCCTTTCTTTCTTGGTGTCTTTGACGAGACGGATTTAGGTGACAGTGACATCAGACCTTGCTTCATGGACTCAGGTTAGCCATGGGGAACCGAAACGATGCGAGAGCAATTTAGGGATGATTTACTTCAAAAGACTATCCGCCTTTTCCTCTCGCCGTCCGTCAATCACTATTCGTGAGGCAGCTTCAGTGCAGCCATGTCAGTGCTCACAGGGGTTGGTTGAAACATTCATGTGGATACGAAGGTGAAGAGAGAGCTATATTTATTAGTTGGCATGTGTGTGCAAAATGAACTCTTTTTTTTGCAACGAGTGTAGTCAAAGTGAGTATAAATGATTAGGGTTAGGGTTCATTCATTTATTGGTCTTCAATATCCTGGTCAGAGGTTTCCCGTTCCTCATCGCCAAGTCACATCAGTCAGTCCGTGGAATATGATGTGAGCAAACGTCTGTGCAATTCCTTGGTGCCTTTTCCCTCCTAACTGTCACCCTCCAATTAATCACCCTGGGGGCACTTTTTATTGGTTGATCATTTCCCAGCTGAGCTTTCACAAGCCCCCAATGCTTCCTCTTACCGCTAACACTTTTAAGATATTTATCATAAAAAGCATTAGACTGTGTCCTAACTATTCCGACCCGAGTCCAGAGAGGCACATTTCAAAGGCTCTGGCTGGATGGATTTTATTTGAATACAGCAGCAGAGCGGCTGAGTGTTTGAGCAGGGCCGCCACCATCTTTACACACGGCTCTTTTGTTTCATGACCCCGGCCGCAAGACGGATTCTTATTTTATTTTTATTTAACCTTTATTTAACCATAGCCGGATTCTGTGTGAAATCAAGAGAAACAATGCGGAGGATAAATCTCAGAGATAATGAGGAAACGGAAGTCATGTATTCCGTTCTCTCGTTATGTCATTGAAGGAAATCAAAATGATTTAGCCGGCGTAGTAACCTGGTTGTGAGCTGCAGTGATGGTGATAATATTGTCTGAGCATAATTGAACTGATGCATAATTACAGAGCTAATTTGGAACCAGGTGTCTCAAGCTCTTGAAATAATTGAAAGTTAATGAAAACAAAGGAGCTGGCTTGAACGGCTCTTCCAGGGCGTCGTTAATTGGCTTTTCTAGTCGTCATAGTCTAGTGACCACAGAAGTGACTGTCCGCTCGCACCAACTCAGAGCCTACAGCAGATACACACACCTATATAGGAACACATTCTTTTTTTATTGTATCAAGCATATAATCCAATGAGTTTTCGAAAACAAAGCTAAATTGTCATGTTTCCATTCTGCGATACTTTCATTTCAAATGCTAAACTTATGACCGTAGACTACTGTTGCTCTGATGAGTCACCCAATATCTCAACTCGAGTGTGAAGCTTTGGACTCGGAGTCTGTGATATGCTGCATAAAACTCATATCTAATTTAATTTCATACTGCCCCGTCACCTTAACCAACAATCAGTAAACCCATCTATTCCAATTACAAGCCTTATTAAACTTTGAACAAGTGCAGGGCAGCCCTTTGAAAACAACAAGCTCCACTGGTTTCTTCTCCATTCTGTGTGTGTCTCTGGGGGTGGACTGCCCCTAAACACCAGACTGTGAAATACCTGCTGTCTGGCTCTGCTCTGGCCTCAACACACTCCATTTCACCCTCAGCACACACTGGGCCAGGCCAGTCTGAGCTCACAGCAGCTTCCGCAGATAGTCTGGTGGAGCTCAACAACAACTAAACATCGTTAAAAGTCCATCTATAGGCTAAGTTAATCAGAACACATTTACATTTCCTTCATTTAGCAGACGCTGTTATCCAAAGCGATATACAGATAGTGGATGTAAAAGCACAGCAGAAAATCAAGGATCAGAAGTGCATCGTGCTAACCAGCAACAAAACAACAAAAATAATCACGAATACACGTGACTCAATACTCACTGCATAACACTCAATATGTATTAATATAAACAATTTTCACATGCCTCAGTCTCACAGACCTTTTCCCTATACTGCGGAGTATTATCTCGTCTTGCCTCCATCAGCTGGGCTGTTTCTCTCACAGAGTCTCTCCATGAATGCAGTCATTGGTTTCCTGATGTGCCTGATCCATCTTCTACCCCAGGGATTCACCGCCACATTAGCTTCCTCATTGATACTGACATGCCCACTGTGCAGGCCTCCTGGGATGAAACGCTGATGATGACTATGGAGGGTTCCTGCCAATCCCTTCCCCCCTCATCTCACTCCACATCACACACACGCAGACACACACACACACACGCAGACACACACACACACACATGCAGACACACACACACACAAGCAGACACACACACACAGACACACAAATGAAAACAAAATGATGACTAATGAATAATGAAGTTTCTTTCTGGGAAGTTTTAACATGACTTGTGAATGTCTTTGGTTCTGGGGAAAAAAGCTCTCTCTCTCTCTCACACACACACACACACACATTTATGGGCACACATGTACACATGCACACAAACTCACGCATACACGTCTAAATGATCATACAGTCACCTCTGCATCTCTTTACTTCTGGGGCCTTGAGGTTGCCAATGGCATTCATAATCAATGTGAAGGGCCATTCACTCTTAGAGCAATGATAATGATTCACAATGATCTGGATAGTCTCTTCTCATTGGTTGCTTGGTTCACTCCCAGTGCAAGCCTTGATTTCTCGTGGCAGAGAACAAATTTATAAGTGAGGACATTAATAGTGCACCGACAGCAACTTGCTCATCTCCAGGGCTTTGGTGTCGGATCCTAATGGGGTTCTTGTTAAAGTTGAAAGACTGCTAGTAAATGTCTCTCTTGGACATTTTCTCAAGGCAATTAGTGTTCGCCCAAGAGCAATTGCACTGCAGCCAACCAGGCCCTGCATGCTGATTACCATCATGTACTTAAGAGGAACTGGACGCCCAGAGAACATGGCAGTAATGCAGCGCTCCAAACAGCTCAAACATGGCTCAGCCTGATGCTGTCTTCTGTACTGTAGTAAATGTCTTGTCCCAGGACAGGCCACAACACTTGTCAGTACAGCGCTGATACGTAAATACTGAACAGCATCAGTGGTTGAGATCAATATTTTACCAACTTCCAACAAGCTGTCGGCTTTAACACAAGCTTTTCTCCCAGCAGTCAGAGAGGCGTTTAGTCTCTCGCTCGGAGCGCTGCATGCATCTGAGATTGGGTTTCTCAGGGATTTTGTGTTGACAGGCCTTATAACCACAGTCACAGTTTTCATGTTGGTGATATCATAAAAAAACAAGCCCTCTACCTTCTATCTTCCAACACTGTACAGAAAGCAGACATGAAGACTTGGATTTACAGCATAAAACAGATCAAACACAAATTAAAGATCGAGTGGGAAGATCTATTGTAGATCCTCATATATAAAATGGGTAGTGTTAAGCTCTGATGCTGGAGAGAATACAACTGTTCACTATGGGATGCCACACCAAGGGACCCAGCATGTGGACTTACACAAGTGAACCATAATCAAACACATAACATCCCATCAGAAACAAAAGACCAACTTGGTGTGGTTAACTAAAGTGAACAATATTCTGTACACAAACATGCCCTCACATTGCCCAGAAACCTAAAACAACTCCTATGATGTCACCTCAGAACACTGTGATGTCACCTCACAACACTGTGATGTCACCTCAGAACCCTGTGATGTCACCTCACCTCAAAACACTGTGATGTCACCTCTGAACACTGTGATGTCACCTCACAACACTGTGATGTCACCTCACCTCACAACACTGTGATGTCACCTCAGAACACTGGGATGTCACCTCAGAACCCTGTGATGTCACCTCACCTCAAAACACTGTGATGTCACCTCAGAACACTGTGATGTCACCTCACAACACTGTGATGTCACCTCACCTCACAACACTGTGATGTCACCTCAGAACACTGGGATGTCACCTCACCTCACAACACTGTGATGTCACCTCAGAACACTGTGATGTCACCTGTACCTGCACACTGTACTGTATTTTCACTGTTCTGTGAATAAAGTGGATTTTCATCTACCCAAAATCTAGTCTGTTTCCTTGGAGTATACTTGCAGTGTGAATGACTTGGAGGACTGTGTGGGTGTAAATCTGAAGCGCAGGTCATTCTGTCCGACCCTGAGAGGAATGATGATTCGGGAACTTAAAAGCGTCAGCAAGCTACTGGTGAAATACACAGTTTTATTATTCCACAACTCCTTGGGGAAGGAAGCACAACATGAAATGAGGATTTGTCACCGCTCAGAGATGAATTATAGGCTTCTAGGATGGAAGTACTTTATAATGCACGAATCGTTATCCTTTCAAATGTGAAATTCAGGAATATTACCGTTATTTCATTTAGACCCCTAAACACATTCAGCATACAGTACACACATTATACATTGCACAAACAATGGATTCATATTGATATTCATATCTTCAATTTGGTGCAGGCCCATCTGTGATGCAATCAAAGACAGCAGGGGAGAAGGCCTATATTAATTGAAATGCCTCTCAATGATGTGGCTGCTTGTTGCTATGCAGACGGGTCAGTCCGATAAGTGATGGGAGGTGAGAGTCACACAGCGAGAGCTGGGAATGCCGTCTTCCTGTAACAGTATGGGAAACGACTTCTGCCAAGCACACCTGCCTATCTTCCAATCATCTGTTTCCATGACACTCAAACACACCAGTGGCAGTGCAGTAGTCATGGAAATAGAATGCAAAATGATCAGCGTGTAAGTACATAATGCATCACATTTCTAAACAAAAACAAGTCACACTCCCTTACAATCTCAAAAGATGGAAAGTGAGATGGACTCTTATTTAAGCTGTCATGAAAAATGTCCAAGTTTTTGGCCGTACACTTCGTCATAATGTAATGTTGTTTAAAATATGTTTAAAATAACGTTTTATTTTTATTTAAATAATATTCGAATATACAGTTTTAGGAAATTAATGTTTCATCCAACATCACAAGTCATTTCACCTTATTAGCAGGAATGTACAGCTGCAGGTTTTATTTTTAGGATAAATGGGATTTTTCATTGTCAACTCAATACCTATCTTCTGCAGTTTGATTCATGCACAAAACAACACTGCAGCCGTGATCATCTCTGGTACAGCAGCAGCCCTAGAACTTGAATTATCTTCGTTATTTCTCAGTTCAATTTCCGACCACATTACAACAACACAGTCATTAAATCTGTAATAGAATTGTACTTCTCCTTTGCTCATTCGTGAGCACATACGCCAACGACCGATCAAGATACCAATACATGATCTTGGAATGCATCAAAGTGGTTGTGAACAGACACGTGGTCATCCACGATTGATGTCCCAAATCCCAACCTTATGAAACCTCATTTCGAATGAATTGATAAGCCAGATGGTTACAGATAGTCATTAAGTATGCATTAATACATTTCCACAACCCCCATTTTTTATGATAGGGATCATTTGCCGATAATGTCATGTACCTTAGTCTTAAGTCTCACTTCTGCTCTGAGATGATAACAACAGGATCACATCAGCGCCGGTGTGGGAGGAGAGCCTGGATTCAGCGCAGGGTACTTACTGGATGCTAACTGCCTGTGGGGGTCAGAGGTGAAGTGGAACAAAACAAACACCTGCGCCTTTGATAAGTTTATGTCAAGAAAAAAATCAATTTTGAGATGCTGTTATCATGTGTGTTTGTGTCCTGGTTCTAGATGGAAGATCAAGCAAGCCAGCCTCCTCTAGTTGCCACTGAACTACAGGATAACAAAAATATACAATTTCAACGTTATTATTAAATAATTTCTTCTGATTGTTTATGTTCTCTGTAAAAATGTAATATGTAATATGTAAAATGTAATATACTTAAACATTCCATGTTTAATTTGGTAATTTGAACACCCTAAAGGTATAGTTTAGTAACCAAGTAAACAGGGCAGAAAGAGGTGAGCTGGATCTGTAATTGAAGCAATGAGACTTTATAGAGACTGGTTAAAAACACGTCTGATTTTAAGTAAATATAAAGCTTTATATTTTCACTGTTATTCAGCGCTATAACCGTATACTGAGCTGTGCGCATGCGCAGCTTGATGTAAATAACAATTTTTCTACAATCGTAGGAAAACGTCACATTACCCGGAACTGGAGAGACGCCAGTGGCTCTACCGACAACATCCAGGGAGACATGGGGGGAGCTCAGAGTGTAGAGATACCAGGAGGTGGATCCGAAGGTTACCATGTTCTCAGGGTGAGTTTTTATTGTCCTGCAGATTATGTAGCAAACTGGATGTTTATATGACCTACGAATGCATCCTGTTTGCTGTTGATGCGATGGTGCGGCCCAGTGAATGAATAATAGTTTTGCACTGTAGCTAAGCTAGCAATGTGTATCTTTAGATTTTTGCAAATGAGTCTTGCACAATTGAGTCATCCATTAAATGTTTGTCTTGAACCACATTTTATTATATCATGCTTATTGAAACTATTGGCAATAATAGTGTGGTGTTGCCTGTTTGGAAAGCAGCAAGCTAGCTAGATAGTTAGCTTGCTATTCAACTATTTGGTATTGACTATTGTAGCTTAGAAGATGATTATAAATCGCAACAATGGCATAATTTGTGAGAAATCCGGTTTTGTTTGAAGTTCGATGTTGCAACAGTTTATTTTAATTATAGATCATGTAGTTCAACATTTGTACATCACATGTTATTACCAGAAGAACCGGTCTTTCCATCTTTGTTTGGGTGGGGTCTGGTGTGATATCTGTCAGATTGATGTTGCCATACTGTAGCTTGAAAGAACAAGTTCGTAACGCAGTTTCATCAGGATAGCTAATGCAGTGCTGTTATCTCATTTTGCAGGTACAGGAGAATTCTCCTGGTCATCGTGCAGGACTGGAGCCATTCTTTGACTTCATTATTTCAATATCTGACGCTAGACTGGTAAGTTTCAAATAAAAGTAAAACGAATAGCAATACAATATCCATAGTTGACTGAAATGTGGCTGCCTTTTGTGTTTTCTTACTAAGACATTGCATTTAACCCCACAACTCTAACCTCCTATAAAACCCCTCTAACAAGTGCATAAGACAGTTATCTTTCCATCGATTCCCTGCAGGACAAAGACAACGACACCTTGAAAGACTTGCTGAAGGTGAACGTGGAGCGGCCCATTAAGATGCTGGTGTACAGCAGCAAGACCCTGGAGCTGCGCCAGACCACGGTGACCCCCAGCAGCCTGTGGGGGGGGCAGGGCCTCTTGGGGGTCAGCATCCGCTTCTGCAGCTTCGACGGGGCCAACGAGAACGTGTGGCACGTTCTGGTGAGGGAACCCTCTCGCCATCGGACTCTCGATGTGACAGGCTGGAGTGACGGCGAACCCGGGCAGCGGGCAAATCTATTGGTTGATTTTATTTTTCGTCACCAGGAAGTGGAGCTGAATTCCCCCGCGGCCTTGGCTGGCTTGAGACCGCACACGGATTACATCATCGGCGCCGACTCCGTCATAAATGAGGTGTGCCTTTTCAATCTGACGTTTGACATCATATTTACATTTTATTCACCAAGCAGATTTGTTGAAATCTGAAATGAAATGCAAATAGTGCCTGTGGAAACCACAGCAGGGTAAATGAACGGCCATTCTTAAATCTGAATTCACAACCGTCAGAGTGGGTGTGGTGAGATTATCTTTCTGTACGCTCGACTTCTTTTCCTACAGAGCGAGGATCTGTTCTCTCTCATCGAAACGCATGAAGGGAAAGGCTTGAAGCTGTACGTGTACAACACCGACACTGACAACTGTCGGGAGGTGGCCATCACCCCCAACTCTGACTGGGGTGGAGAGGGCAGGTACGCTACCTCCACCTGCCTGTGCCCACACCTCCACCTGCCTGTCTCCCCACACCTCCACCTGCCTGTCTCCCCACACCTCCACCTGCCTGTCTCCCCACACTCCCAGTGGGATGCATGGCTGTCTACAATTCCAGAATCTTGCGGCTGTAAAACGAGCATCCTGATGGGCCTTTACACATTAACCTTCAGCAAATCTTTCAAGGTGTCCCTGTCCTGCAAGGAATCAGTAGAAAGATACTGTGGAATACGCTCATTCTTTTAACAGATTCATTCATCCAGAGACAATATCCCGTGTCTAAGGGGTGGCGTAGTCACAATCTCCTGTCTTTCAGCCTTGGCTGTGGGATCGGGTACGGCTACCTCCATAGGATACCTATCCTCCCGTTTGAGGAGGTGAAGAAGATCAGTCCGCCCGCATACACTCCCAGTGAACCACTCTCCCCTCTAAAGGATGGCTTTACAGAGGTGAGGGATTTCTGCCAACAGACTCGGTCTTCTCATGCTGATGCATGGTTGGAAACCAGCTTGATTTTTTTTTTTGTTTTTTTTTCTTCCTGCGCCTGTTTCCATGTGCTCCAGGTGCAGCTCTCTGCAGTCATACCTCCCCCTGCTGTGCCTTCCTCTGTTCCCACTGGGGCGGAGCCGGATCTGTCTGGCCTGTCAATCAGCTCTGCCCCTCCCACACTACCCCACACACTCCAAACAGGTACTGTATTCTATACACCAGTGGTTCTCAACCCTGGTCCTCAAGTACCCCCTGTCCTGCATGTTTTAGATGTTCCAACACACCTGATTTAAATAAATGGGTCGTTATCTAGTTATGCAGAAGCCTGCTAACGACCATTCATTTGAATCAGGTGTGTTGGAACAGGGAAATATCTAACAGGGGACAGGGGGTACTTGAGGACCAGGGTTGAGAACCACTGCTCTACACAACACCATGTGTACAGTGTTAATGAAGTTATGCCCTTTCACCATGGGGCCCTTGGTGTAACGGTTAAGTTGCGTCAATGTCGATTTGAACACGTATTTCCCGGGCTTCTGTCCCAGGTGCACCCACAGTCCCGCTGCTTAACCAGGTCACTTCCTGTCCGGACAGCCTACCCTCTGTGAACCCTAGCACTGCCACGTTACCAGGTGTGTGTGTGTGGCCTCCTGGTGAACACTAGTCTCTGTCCTCAAGTACCACCTGTCCTGCATGTTTTAGATGTTTCCCTGCTCCAACACACCTGATTCAAATAAATGGGTCGTTATCTAGCTCTGTAGAAGCCTGGTAACGAGCATGCATTTGAATCAGGTGTGTTGGAGCCAAGAAACATCTAAAACATGCAGGACAGGGGTTCCCTGAGGACCAGGGTTAAGAACCACTGCTCTATTCACATACCTTTCGCGTGTTTCATTGAGGTGATGTTTGCTTTCCAGGTTTAATGTCAATACCAGGAGCCCTACCACCCTTTCCCAACTTGCCAAATTTGAATATCACTTTACCAGACTTTGGCACGGTAACAATACCTGGGATTGGAGGTTTGCCACCAACAGGTAATGCGACACTGTTGACAATTGCTGTTGGTATTAATATGTAGACTTTTCCTCCAGTAAAGCTGTCAGCCTGTGTGTTTGTTCCTCAGGTTTCCCCACGCTCCCTCCTCTGAACCTGCCCGCCACGTTCCCCCTCCAGCAGGCCCTGCTCCCAGGACTGGCTCCCGTTGGCCTCTCTCTGCCCCCCCTCCGTGGAGCCTCCACACCCCCGGCCAAGCAGACGCCTGGCCTCGTTCTGGAGGCCGTGTCCTCCCCCCCATGCGCTCCGCTGCTTAAAGGCACAGTGACAGAAACCTTGGCTCCGTTGGACAGCTTCTCTGAACCAACAGACACACCAGCACCCTCCGGGTCCTCGTAGCAGCCACGTCCAGCCCGCTGTCCGTCACGCTTAGCTCACTCCCATGGTCATGTCATGTCTGCAGTTACGGCAAAGATTGTCATAGAAGTTTGCTGCAGTTAACGTTCAGATCGGGGGCTAGGCGACCGGGATACGGTCATGTATTTAAAAGTTTACTGAAGAACGTATGGAAAAGATTGTACTACTAAAAGCTTTTATTTCTTTTTATCCATGGGGGATTGCATAATTATTGGGGTCTTTAAGAGAAGGATGGGCAATTAACCCAGAGGTTATTGTTGGATTATTTAAATCAGCTTTAACCTGTTGCAATGCAGTATCAATTTACTAAATAATTTTTTATTTTTTTTGGTTGTACAAAAACTATCAAAGTATAATTGCTATGAACGAAAGTAGTTTGTAATAAACATCATTTTCTTGATTAAATGGATGTATTTTCTTGTGCTGCAGATGTATTTTCATTCTGTGTCCGTGTGTCTAATGATGACCACAAGGTGGCAGTATAGGACTAGAAAGATGCAACAGGACTGCATTATACGGCCTAAACATAGAACAATGACTAAACAGTCATTAACACTAGTAATAAATCAAGCCATACACAATATAGGGAAGTCTGTACAGTGTACAAAGCTGAAATGTCCAAATGTAACTAGGATTGCAAAACCCTTAAATGGATCTCTCCAGAATACAGGAAATTGTCATAATTTGAGCAAAAGCAACATCTTTGGCTTGTTGGCCCGTTCCTCTTTGAAGACATTAGGTGTCAGTTAATAGGGCAAAGACAGCGCAAGCAGACGAGATCTCAAACTACAAACTCCTGAGTATTTAGTAACTAGACTGGATGTTTCCATGATCCCTGACTCAGGGACACAGTATCTAAAAGTGGAAACACCCACAATGATTTCTGTTACATTCAGCAAGGGCACTAGGGTGTGGAACATTTCGACTCAATCATAATATAGATATGACATTTCCAAGCAGTGCCACAAAAATATGTTCTGACCCATGCTTAAGACTTTCTCACATCGTATTCGACAAGTTTTTAATTCGGCTGAATGTGGCATCGGTGATATAAAAGGTAAACAATACACAAACAGAATAGCCCAATAAGAAGCACTAATTTATTCTCCAATCCACATCATTCTGTTCTGATCTATGGTACATGACCCTGACGGAGGGGGGTGGAGGGGGGGGTCCAACCCAAAAACATATCTGAAAGAAGTTACTATTATGGCATGCCATGATTTCCTAGTATTTATTATAATCATTTATTCTTCTTGCTGAACTGTACAATTTGTACCCAAAGTGAATCATACAGCCCTTTGAAAAAAAATTAGCAACATCAAATGATGCAAAATACTCCAGGAAATCAAATTTACAATCGAAAAATGTTAAACCTTTGTACAGAATAGTACTGCTGCAATTCAAAACCTCAAAATTATGGGATGTACAGCATTTGCTTTTTCTCTCAAAATGAATAGTCTTAATTCTTCCTGCATAGGATTCTTTACATTGCCATTTGCCTACATTTGGTTATTTAGTGCATTGGACATTAGTATGCTGCATGGGCCTACACATGGCTGGATGCTAAAATTACATTCTCATGGTTGACTGTAATTTCATCGAAATATTAAATACAATTCCTCTGAAAACAAACAAACAAAAAAGAACTCCAAGTTGATAGTGAAATGACTTGTGGACACTAACGCTGCCTGCTCCCCATGTTGTCTCCAGGCAGGTCTGCCCCAGGCAGGTCCACCGTCTTTCCCCCAGGCAGGTCCACCGTCTTTCCCCCAGGCAGGTCCACCACCTGCCCCCAGGCAGGTCCACCACCTGCCCCCAGGCAGGTCCACCATCTGCCCCCAGGCAGCACCATGTGGATGGAGCTGAACGACAGGCCCGACGGGTCAGTTCTGTAAGACGTCTTCCTGCTCTGCAAACCAAACTCTGGAGGCCCCGTGGTGTGGCCCAGGTCCTTCATCCCCTGCAGCAGCTCTGCTGGACCTTCACAAGGCCCTGCACTCATCATCGTGTTCCTTCATTAAAATCCCTTCACTGCTCAGTCCTCGTGAAAACCAACACAAGTCTGAAACGCGGCTCCGACCCGGCCAAGACGGAACCGCGGCCCCCGTCGCCAGGGGAACCCAGACGGCCTAGTCTCCTCCTGCCGTGCCCTGCTACGGGGGGGGACGGGGGGGAGAGCAGTTCCTCTCCTCTGATGGGTGGGGGGTGGGGGGTGGGGGGGAGAGCTGCTGGGTAGTCAAGTCTGTCAGTAGGTGCGTTGGCCCTCAGTAGGAGATGATGCTGGAGGAGGGGGCCCCGGGCCCCCCGGCTCCTATCTGGAGGTTCCCCGAGGAGCTGGACCTCCTCATGTGGGGGAGCAGGTAGGAGTCGCTGCCCAGCTGGTGAACGTTAAAACGGTCCTCCTTCCTGTACGCCAGGCAGCGCCTGATGAAGTTCTGGAGGAGGGAGACACCACAAGACATGACGGGGAACTATTACAAACCATGACAACATGGCACACGATATGCATCGTTGCTATGAGCTGTGAAACCTATTTGGCTTGAATGTCAAGTGGTTCGTGTGAGAGTCAAGGTTTCATTTGTCACCTTTGCTTCGTTACTGGCTACAGGCTTGACAGGAAACTGGACTTCGGTAGCTTTGAGGATGGTGTTCTCCTGCAGGATGTCTTGTTGAGACTGGTTGTGGCCAAACGGCTGAAACGGAAACATCAAGTTCACTCGCAGACTTCACACACAACCCTGGCATGTCAGCGGTTACCATGGCATGTCAGCGGTTACCATGGCATGTCAGCGGTTACCATGCAAAGTCCTCCTTACCTTCTTTCCGTACAGACACTGGAAGAAGATGACCCCCACGGACCACACGTCCACCTTGTTGGAGATCTTCGGAGGCTCTTTACCCACAACAAAACACTCGGGGGGCAAGTACCTGCATGACAAACCACTCCATGGTTACCTGGTCACCCCTAAACTGGGTCCCTTTTCTCCCACGACCCAACGCCCCTCAGACCAACATGGTTCCGTTCCGGTTTGAGCACCGATTTTTTGCACCGTTCTGAGCATTCTGGACCAAAATTATTTGGGTTGAAACCAGAAAAGCTGGTTTGTGACTAGAAGCAAAAGATAGCAGGTTTTCCTTGACCTGAAGTGCAAACTGTGACGGAATCAGTTCAAGAACCAAAGTTAAATCGGGCAGAGAAGGGAGGATAGGGGAAGGGAGGAGAGGGTAGGAGAGGAGAGGGGAGGGGAGGAGAGGGGAGGAGAGGAGAGGGGAAGGGAGGAGGGGAGGGTAGGAGAGGGGAGGAGAGAGTAGGAGAGGGGAAGGGAGGAGGGGAGGGTAGGAGAGGAGAGGGTAGGAGAGGAGAGGGTAGGAGAGGAGAGGGGAGGAGAGAGTAGGAGAGGGGAAGGGAGGAGGGGAGGGTAGGAGAGGAGAGGGGAGGAGAGGGGAAGGGAGGAGAGGGTAGGAGAGAGCAGGAGGGGATTTGGGTACAGACACAGAGCCAGAGCCGTGTCTCCACGGCAGGTCTCTTACCAGTATGTCCCTGCTCCCTGGGACGTCAGGTCCATCCCATCCACCCCATAGTTGTCATCATCCATGATCTTGGACAAACCAAAGTCTGTGATCTTGATCTCCCCACACGCTGTGCCATCCACAAGCAGGATGTTGCCTGGAAACCAGATTAGAACCAATGAACACCTGGCAATAATACAATACAAGGCAAAGTAGATGTTGTAACAGGGCAGTTGAACATGCCAACATCCACCTACCCCCTAGAAAGGCCAACCTCCCCCAAGTTTCACTTCTCCCTCGCTAAACTACAATACTGTTACCATGTGCATGTAAAACATTGACAAACATTCCACAAAGGATATGGAAAACATGACGTACCTGGCATGTCCACCCCAAAGAGTGAGAGGGTGAATTATGTAAAGCACCCCCCCCCCCCCCCCCCCCCACAGAGGCAAGAGTCTAGAGCTGGATTATGAGGAGTGGTTAGTGTGGCCAGTCCTTGTGTGTGTCTGGCTGCTCACCTGGCTTCAGGTCGTAGTGGATGATGGGAGGCTTGATGTCGTTGAGGTATCGCAGCGCGTTGACGATCTGCATGACGATGGAGCGAGCCTCCTTCTCAGACATCAGCTTGTTCTGCTTCAAGTAGAAATCCAGGTCGTTCCCCTCGCAGTACTCCAGCACCGTGCAGAACCTGCGGGCCGAGAGGGAGAACGTGACTAACACACCAAGCAACACTTATTACAGGTGGTGGAATTCCAATATCTGGACACAAATGTATCCCCGACCCACTAATATAAACCGTACTGTGCAAAAGTCTTGAGTAGGTGAGGTGTCAAGTCACAACTAAACATGATTTTTTTTAAAGGACAGTGTTCATGTAAAAAAACTAAACCGGTGCTGTACACGTGAACATGCTTGCTTTAGTGCAGGCATGCCCAGTCCAAAGCCGGGGCATGCGTGAGGCTGGTGTAGCGTGAGGCTGGTGTAGGGTGAGGCTGGTGTAGCGTGAGGCTGGTGTAGCGTGAGGCTGGTGTAGAGTGAGGATGGTGTAGTGTGAGGCTGGTGTAGTGTGAGGCTGGTGTAGAGTGAGGCTGGTGTAGGGTGAGGCTGGTGTAGCGTGAGGATGGTGTAGCGTGAGGATGGTGTAGTGTGAGGCTGATGTAGTGTGAGGATGGTGTAGTGTGAGGATGGTGTAGCGTGAGGCTGGTGTAGCGTGAGGCTGGTGTAGCGTGAGGCTGGTGTAGCGTGAGGATGGTGTAGTGTGAGGATGGTGTAGTGTGAGGATGGTGTAGTGTGAGGATGGTGTAGTGTGAGGCTGGTGTAGAGTGAGGCTGGTGTAGCGTGAGGATGGTGTAGCGTGAGGATGGTGTAGCGTGAGGCTGGTGTAGTGTGAGGATGGTGTAGCGTGAGGATGGTGTAGCGTGAGGATGGTGTAGCGTGAGGATGGTGTAGCGTGAGGATGGTGTAGCGTGAGGATGGTGTAGAGTGAGGCTGGTGTAGCGTGAGGATGGTGTAGCGTGAGGATGGTGTAGCGTGAGGATGGTGTAGTGTGAGGATGGTGTAGTGTGAGGCTGGTGTAGTGTGAGGACAGTGAGGTAGGACTCACGTGTCTGTATCCAGTGAGAAGTAGTCGTAGAGCTTGACGATCCTGGGGTGATCCAGCTGCTTGTGTATTCTGTACTCCCGGCAGGCATGTCTGCGGACAAGGAGGTTGTGTTACCATGGGCAACCAGGGGAAGGAGGCTCGGGCGTAGGGCGGGTGTAGGGAGGTGGAGGTGCCACCTGACTGACTGGATAAGCAGGCACCGTCGCTTACGGAGCGGAATAACAATGTGCTTGTAAACCAGGAGAGCAACAGGTACATATCACCAGAGATCTGCGGTGAGATCTTCTACCAGGGTTTTTTTTTTTTTAAGAATAGAAAAGGCATACACCACCACAATGTATAAAAGGTTGATGAAAGGACATGCTACAGAAGAGTGTTCTTTAAGGCGCCCTAAACCCCCTCATACTTGTGATAGTTCTCCTTTTTCTCCTCTCTCCAGTTCTTGTTGAGCTGGTGGATTTTCACAGCAGCATACCGTTGCTCAATCAAGTCAAAGGCCTGAAACAGAGCGACACAACGCCGTCTAACCACATCCACAAATGAAAACGGAGCTGTTTGATAAGAGGCTGATGAGATGGGTGAACTTGCCTTGTAAACTTCACTGAAGCCTCCTCTTCCCAGAAGGTGTAGCAGCAGATATCGTTCATTCAACGTTGGATGGTCTTTGAATCTTTGGACAAAAGCACATCCGGAAAATCTGAATATCCCTGGAACATCGCTCCACATAAACACATAACACCTACACTGATTGAAAATTAAGCCGTAGAATATTCAATGGATTAACATACGCAGTTAGGGAAAAACATAAGATAGCACATTTCCATCTAAACTCCTTCTAATCATCAGGCTAGTTATAACTGCTGCTTCCTCCACCTGTAAACAAGCCTTGGGAAGCCTCGTTAGTGAGAAAGAACCGGATTCTACTGCGACAGGCTCCCTAACCGATGGACATGTCTGACGAGCCTTGAGGTCAGAGGTCAGGCGGGTTAAGCCCGTCCTGACCCCAGCCTGCTGCCTCCACACTCACTGGGAGCTGTCCTCGTTGTTTATTCTCTTCAGCTCCCGGATGTGAAGGTTGCGGACTCTCTCCAGACGTTCCAGCTCGGTCTGGATCTCAGCCTCCTCCTATGAATCATTCAAGCCCACAGACGCACAGAGGAACATCAGAGGAACATCAGAGGAATGTCAGAGGAACGTCAGAGGAGCGACAACAAGGACACAGCACTCATTCAAACCCATTCCTACAACCCGCATATTAAATATTAACGGTTGACTTGGTAGAGACTCCGGGGCCGACTCTTGATGCTTATTCACCAGGAAAAACAACAAAAACTTCAATCAACCACGGACTCCCTTCTGACACATAAAAGGACAAGCCTGGCAACCTCTCCGGAGATATCCCCCACAGAAGCTCTGAGCGGAGGCTATAAGCAGCTCGATTTCAGGGACTAAGGGACCAGGATGGTTGATTCTTATCTAATTGGCTTGAACAATATGACCTATAAGATTGCAAAGGTGGGCTGATGTCGTCTTGACCTTCCAGACTGGTCAGCTCAGAACTAACCTTCTTGAGATGTCCCAGCCTCAGCTTGAAGATCTCCTCCTGTTCGTGGTACTCGGCGAGGGACAACCTTTAAAGAAGAGACACCAAGAGATCACGACAGGGGTTGCCGTCAGACACCATGACACTCTTTCAAAAGCGTCTTTCTGGGTCGCGCGCTCTACGTTACTCAACATCTGGTTGGTCGGACGTAACCTGACACCCAACCCGCTTCACATCATCGACCGCACAAACACACGCCTTCAGATTGATGTGAGGTTGCGAACCGTCACATCCATCAAAATCTCGATGTTGACTTAACAGCGCCGCCCTGGAGCTGGGCTGTGCTTGTCTTGGCTGTGGCGTGCGCTGGACTCACAGCTGAGGTAGGCTGGGCTTCAGGAAGGGGTCGTTCTCCGCGCCGTTCAGGGCCTTGGCCTTGCGCTGCTTGGGCTCCGAGCTGGAGGCTGGGGCCTGCGAGCTACTGGCAGACGGAGGCTTCCTCTTGGCTAACAGTTTTCTCTGCCTCTCGATTTCTTCCCTCTGTTGGTTTATCCACTCCTGCTGCCTGCAAATTAAGACACGGGGGAGGGGGTGGAAGGAGTATAGTGGGAGGAGAACCCCGTTTAACATTTTAACACAAAATCAATCTCCCTTTCTCTGTGCGTCAGGACCGAACAAAGATAACATTTTGGTTTGAAAAGCCAAGCTGAGGCGTTCCGTCGAGTAACGGTAGCGGAACAAAGACGAGGGTGTTTTGGGGTGGAGCTACAAAGACAAGGGTGTTTTGGGGTGGAGCTACAAAGACGAGGGTGTTTTGGGGTGGAGCTACAAAGACAAGGGTGTTTTGGGGTGGAGCTACAAAGACGAGGGTGTTTTGGGGTGGAGCTACAAAGATGAGGGTGTTTTGGGGTGGAGCTACAAAGACGAGGGTGTTTTGGGGTGGAGCTACAAAGATGAGGGTGTTTTGGGGTGGAGCTACAAAGATGAGGGTGTTTTGGGGTGGAGCTACAAAGACGAGGGTGTTTTGGGGTGGAGCTACAAAGATGAGGGTGTTTTGGGGTGGAGCTACAAAGATGAGGGTGTTTTGGGGTGGAGCTACAAAGACGAGGGTGTTTTGGGGTGGAGCTACAAAGACGAGGGTGTTTTGGGGTGGAGCTACAAAGACGAGGGTGTTTTGGGGTGGAGCTACAAAGATGAGGGTGTTTTGGGGTGGAGCTACAAAGATGAGGGTGTTTTGGGGTGGAGCTACAAAGACGAGGGTGTTTTGGGGTGGAGCTACAAAGACGAGGGTGTTTTGGGGTGGAGCTACAAAGATGAGGGTGTTTCGGGGTGGAGCTCACTTGACGAGGTTCTGGAAGGCGAAGCCGTCCGTCCACTGCTCCGTGAAAGAAGCCCCGTGTCGCACGGTGGTGAAGTGGCCCAGACGCAGCCTCTCCTGCATGCTGGTCTCCCTGCAGCCCTGCTTCTCCTGGGTGCTCTGGGGAACAGCGGCGTTAGCATTAACGACCAGTCACTGCCTCACACACACAGATATACAGTCAGATTATATTAGATTTTCAATGAGACAGAAAAGCAGGGAGAGAGAGAAAGAGGAGAGGACATGTGGGAATATGGCCCGGGCCGGAATCGAACCCGGGCCCCTGTGGTCAAGGCCTTAGCCTACGGTGGTACGTGCCTTACCCAGCAAGCCACCTCACGCAAACAGAAACATGCTATTAAATATGTGAGAAAAACCAAGGACTACCTTCTCTATGAGCAGCTTCTTGCTCATGGTGATGCATTTATTTAAGCGTTCCTTGTATTTTTCAAGTAATTTCTGTTGTTCGTCTATCTGTCTCCTGAGATCACAGTTGGCCTACAGAGAGAATTACAGTTAGTTTACTTGCAGGTTACATTTCACTATATCACAACTAAACATTACATTGAATGAGGAAAAAAAAAAACTAATAAGCAAACATTTGACCGAAGGGGAGGTTTATCGTCGTTCAATTCAATTCCCTTTATTGATCCCGGAGGAAATTCAAGTATGGATCCTAAAGGACATCATCCTAACAGGAGAAAGAGGGCCCTAACTGCTCACCCTAAGAAGATCATCTATCCTCCCCTCCTCCTAACAGGAGAAAGAGGGCCCTAACTGCTCACCCTAAGAAGATCATCTATCCTCCCCTCCTCCTAACAGGAGAAAGAGGGCCCTAACTGCTCACCCTAAGAAGATCATCTATCCTCCCCTCCTTCTTCTCCAGGTCCAGGTTCTTATTACTCTCCAGGGCGGCCAACTTCAGCCCCGTGAGGTCCGTCTGCAACAGTCACCAACAAGGAAGTGGCTTTACGGCACGCTCAACGCATCCACGTAGCATGGGAATGCACGTTAGCTGGGCTGCAGCCCGCCTCACCTGGACACATTTGATTGCTAGCTGCTTCGGATGCATCACATCCCCGAAGGACAGACTAGTAGGCGAGGAGCTATTTTGCCGGATCTGAAACAGGAGGAACAACATCTCAAACTGTTATCGTTCTCGAATGTGGCTTTGGATAAAAGCGTCTGCTAAATAAATACAAATTCTAATGTACACCGTGAGACGGGATACGGTGCATGCCTAGGGCTCGAATGAAAGCACACTGCGTCCACTAAGACAGGAGATGTTGATAATACACAGAGGACAGGTGGTCCTGAGGACCAGGGCAGAGAGAGGCTTCATGCAGGTGGACGGTGCCTACTCACCGAGGAGCCCTGAGCTGAGAAGGAATGTGAGTTCTGTGGGGAGCGGAGGGGCGGGGGGGCAGCTCTGACAGGGCTGGAGCCGGTCCCTCCCTGGAACTGCAGAGGAGAGCAGACACAGGAAGTCCCTCGTTAGTAGAGGAGGGGGCGACGTCACCGCCTGCCGCTCGGGCGCGACGTCAGGATACAGTCTGGATCCGTTCAAGAAGCAGGACTGCATCCCGACACGCTTCTTTGGTTACTCTGCCCCCGCCGCCCCCGGCCAGCAAGCTTTCCTCTCGGAGAAACGGTCACTTACATCAAAGTAATCACTGATCTTGGGGCCTCGTCCAATGGATTTTCCTATGGTAGAGATGGAAGAGAGAAATTAGGGACCGACTTCAATCTTGGCAGGGATACATCAGGCATGCTGGGAACCAGGACCTACCTTGGCTGCTCTCTGATTGGTTGTCAGGTTTCCTCTTCCTCCCTCGGGACGACTCCGAGTGTTTCTTTTCGGGGGTCTGTCACAACACAAGTCAATTAGCCAATCGCTGCACGAGGACGTAGCAACACGTGACCCAAGCTAGGGATGAAAACGCTCCCGTGCTCCACATCCACACAGCCCCGACGTGTGAGACTAGATGCGACTGTACAACACGTCAGGTGCGTCATGGCTGCATCTGCAGCCATGCCTGTGACAGACAGCTGCTCATGGGATTCTAGCAGACAGAGCAGAGCTGTTTGGAGCTGCAGTAACTGACATGGTAGATAACAGACAGAGCAGAGCTGTTTGGTGCTCCAGTAACTGACATGGTAGATAACAGACAGAGCAGAGCTGTTTGGAGCTCCAGTAACTGACATGGTAGATAGCAGAGCTGTTTGGAGCTCCAGTAACTGACATGGTAGATAACAGACAGAGCAGAGCTGTTTGGAGCTCCAGTAACTGACATGGTAGATAACAGACAGAGCAGAGCTGTTTGGAGCTCCAGTAACTGACATGGTAGATAACAGACAGAGAAGAGCTGTTTGGAGCTCCAGTAACTGACATGGTAGATAGCAGAGCTGTTTGGAGCTGCAGTAACTGACATGGTAGATAGCAGAGCTGTTTGGAGCTGCAGTAACTGACATGGTAGATAACAGACAGAGCAGAGCTGTTTGGAACTCCAGTAACTGACATGGTAGATAACAGACAGAGCAGAGCTGTTTGGAGCTCCAGTAACTGACATGGTAGATAGCAGAGCTGTTTGGAGCTGCAGTAACTGACATGGTAGATTAGCAGACAGAGCAGAGCTGTTTGGAACTCCAGTAACTGACATGGTAGATAACAGACAGAGCAGAGCTGTTTGGAGCTCCAGTAACTGACATGGTAGATAGCAGAGCTGTTTGGAACTCCAGTAACTGACATGGTAGATAACAGACAGAGAAGAGCTGTTTGGAGCTCCAGTAACTGACATGGTAGATAGCAGAGCTGTTTGGAGCTGCAGTAACTGACATGGTAGATAGCAGAGCTGTTTGGAGCTGCAGTAACTGACATGGTAGATAACAGACAGAGCAGAGCTGTTTGGAACTCCAGTAACTGACATGGTAGATAACAGACAGAGCAGAGCTGTTTGGTGCTCCAGTAACTGACATGGTAGATAACAGACAGAGCAGAGCTGTTTGGAGCTCCAGTAACTGACATGGTAGATAACAGAGCTGTTTGGAGCTCCAGTAACTGACATGGTAGATAACAGACAGAGAAGAGCTGTTTGGAGCTCCAGTAACTGACATGGTAGATAGCAGAGCTGTTTGGAGCTGCAGTAACTGACATGGTAGATAACAGACAGAGCAGAGCTGTTTGGAGCTCCAGTAACTGACATGGTAGATAGCAGAGCTGTTTGGAGCTGCAGTAACTGACATGGTAGATTAGCAGACAGAGCAGAGCTGTTTGGAGCTCCAGTAACTGACATGGTAGATAGCAGAGCTGTTTGGAGCTCCAGTAACTGACATGGTAGATAACAGACAGAGAAGAGCTGTTTGGAGCTCCAGTAACTGACATGGTAGATAACAGACAGAGCAGAGCTGTTTGGAGCTCCAGTAACTGACATGGTAGATAGCAGACAGAGCAGAGCTGTTTGGAGCTCCAGTAACTGACATGGTAGATAACAGACAGAGCAGAGCTGTTTGGAGCTCCAGTAACTGACATGGTAGATAGCAGAGCTGTTTGGAGCTGCAGTAACTGACATGGTAGATAACAGACAGAGCAGAGCTGTTTGGAGCTCCAGTAACTGACATGGTAGATAACAGACAGAGCAGAGCTGTTTGGAGCTCCAGTAACTGACATGGTAGATAACAGACAGAGCAGAGCTGTTTGGAGCTCCAGTAACTGACATGGTAGATAACAGACAGAGAAGAGCTGTTTGGAGCTCCAGTAACTGACATGGTAGATAGCAGAGCTGTTTGGAGCTGCAGTAACTGACATGGTAGATAGCAGAGCTGTTTGGAGCTGCAGTAACTGACATGGTAGATAACAGACAGAGCAGAGCTGTTTGGAACTCCAGTAACTGACATGGTAGATAACAGACAGAGCAGAGCTGTTTGGAGCTCCAGTAACTGACATGGTAGATAGCAGAGCTGTTTGGAGCTGCAGTAACTGACATGGTAGATTAGCAGACAGAGCAGAGCTGTTTGGAACTCCAGTAACTGACATGGTAGATAACAGACAGAGCAGAGCTGTTTGGAGCTCCAGTAACTGACATGGTAGATAGCAGAGCTGTTTGGAACTCCAGTAACTGACATGGTAGATAACAGACAGAGAAGAGCTGTTTGGAGCTCCAGTAACTGACATGGTAGATAGCAGAGCTGTTTGGAGCTGCAGTAACTGACATGGTAGATAGCAGAGCTGTTTGGAGCTGCAGTAACTGACATGGTAGATAACAGACAGAGCAGAGCTGTTTGGAACTCCAGTAACTGACATGGTAGATAACAGACAGAGCAGAGCTGTTTGGTGCTCCAGTAACTGACATGGTAGATAACAGACAGAGCAGAGCTGTTTGGAGCTCCAGTAACTGACATGGTAGATAACAGAGCTGTTTGGAGCTCCAGTAACTGACATGGTAGATAACAGACAGAGAAGAGCTGTTTGGAGCTCCAGTAACTGACATGGTAGATAGCAGAGCTGTTTGGAGCTGCAGTAACTGACATGGTAGATAACAGACAGAGCAGAGCTGTTTGGAGCTCCAGTAACTGACATGGTAGATAGCAGAGCTGTTTGGAGCTGCAGTAACTGACATGGTAGATTAGCAGACAGAGCAGAGCTGTTTGGAACTCCAGTAACTGACATGGTAGATAGCAGAGCTGTTTGGAGCTGCAGTAACTGACATGGTAGATTAGCAGACAGAGCAGAGCTGTTTGGAACTCCAGTAACTGACATGGTAGATAAGACAGAGCAGAGCTGTTTGGAGCTGCAGTAACTGACATGGTAGATAACAGACAGAGCAGAGCTGTTTGGAGCTCCAGTAACTGACATGGTAGATAGCAGAGCTGTTTGGAGCTCCAGTAACTGACATGGTAGATAACAGACAGAGCAGAGCTGTTTGGAGCTCCAGTAACTGACATGGTAGATAACAGACAGAGAAGAGCTGTTTGGAGCTCCAGTAACTGACATGGTAGATAGCAGACAGAGCAGAGCTGTTTGGAGCTGCAGTAACTGACATGGTAGATAGCAGAGCTGTTTGGAGCTGCAGTAACTGACATGGTAGATAACAGACAGAGCAGAGCTGTTTGGAACTCCAGTAACTGACATGGTAGATAACAGACAGAGCAGAGCTGTTTGGAGCTCCAGTAACTGACATGGTAGATAGCAGAGCTGTTTGGAGCTGCAGTAACTGACATGGTAGATTAGCAGACAGAGCAGAGCTGTTTGGAACTCCAGTAACTGACATGGTAGATAACAGACAGAGCAGAGCTGTTTGGAGCTCCAGTAACTGACATGGTAGATAGCAGAGCTGTTTGGAGCTGCAGTAACTGACATGGTAGATAGCAGAGCTGTTTGGAACTCCAGTAACTGACATGGTAGATAACAGACAGAGCAGAGCTGTTTGGAGCTCCAGTAACTGACATGGTAGATAACAGACAGAGCAGAGCTGTTTGGAGCTCCAGTAACTGACATGGTGGACGGCAGTGAACACAGTCGCTCGCTACCTACCGAGTACGCAGGAGAGCTCCCTCTTTTCACCTCTGAGCCCTGAAATCACACAGCCACAGAAGAGGGGGTTGAGAGGGAGGGGGGTTGAGAGGGAGGGAGGGAAGAGTGAGAGAGAGCGATGAAGAAAGAGAGAGATTAACTGAAAGAGAGACGGAGAGAGTTTAAAGATTCTATGAAATGAAAACCATGACTAAACTTGTTTATAATTAGCCTGTTTTGACAGAGATTAATCGTAATGAAAAACTTAATGAGGTGGAAACGCAAAAATGTCATAAGCACAGAGGAGGGGGAAGAGCATCGATGACCTACACAGTCATTGTTGTCAGTTTTAGGGCACTGGCTGTGAGAAATATACACTGCTGGTAGGCTAGCAAACACCAAGCTACTGCATCTGAATGATACTAGCCTTTGGTGACTAGCTCGGTGTCCGACTGGTCATCTGGCTCAGCTACAAACCAACAACATCCGCACGGTTTGCACAGTGACTCGGCGATGTGTGAAACAAGGTCAACAACATTTACACCAACAGATAAAGAGTGAATAACTCACTCACAATGATATAAATCAACAAGGAAGATCAGATTAGCCAAAAATCCAGATGACGGCGTTTCTAGGATCCTTTCTCCCCGCAACATATATTTTATGGGGACTCAAAGTCAGGCTTGGGCCTTGTGCAGGCCTGGGGGATGTGCTGACAGGTGCTGGTCTGATGGAGCCCGTCACTGGTGTTCATCATTAGGGAGTGTGGTGTGTGTGTGAGGGGGGACGACATCTGTGTGTGCACGTTCAGCAGCTTGACGACAGAAGAGGCCCGTGAGACAGCCTCCCCTCTCTGCTACACCACACCTCCCCCACAGGGCCCCGGCTCCCCACACAGGGCCACACCTCCCCCACAGGCCCTGCCTCCCCACACAGGGCCCCGCCTCCCCCCACAGGGCCACACCTCCCCCACAGGCCCTGCCTCCCCACACAGGGCCACACCTCCCCCACAGGGCCCCGCCCCACACCTCCCCCACAGGGCCCGCCTCCCCACACAGGGCCACACCTCCCCCACAGGGCCCCGCCTCCCCCCACAGGGCCACACCTCCCCCACAGGGCCCCGCCTCCCCACACAGGGCCACACCTCCCCCCACAGGGCCCCGCCTCCCCACACAGGGCCACACCTCCCCCACAGGGCCACGCCTCCCCCACAGGGCCCCGCCTCCCCACACAGGCCCCGCCTCCCCACACAGGGCCACACCTCCCCCACAGGGCCCCGCCCCACACCTCCCCCACAGGGCCCGCCTCCCCACACAGGGCCACACCTCCCCCAGAGGCCCCGCCTCCCCACACAGGGCCACACCTCCCCCACAGGCCCCGCCTCCCCACACAGGGCCACACCTCCCCCACAGGGCCTCGCCCCACACAGGGCCACACCTCCCACACAGGGCCACACCTCCCCCACATGCCCCGCCTCCCCACACAGGGCCACACCTCCCCCACAGGCCCCACCTCCCCACACAGGGCCACACCTCCCCCACAGGCCCCGCCTCCCCACACAGGGCCACACCTCCCCCACAGGCCCCGCCTCCCCACACAGGGCCACACCTCCCCCACAGGCCCCGCCCCACACCGCCCCACACACCTCCCCCACAGGGCCCCGTCAGCGTGGTGGAGGCGCTGGTGGGCGGTGTTCTCCAGTTTCCCTAGCCGGTGTTTGCACGCAGCCCTGCTGCCAACACAGGGGCAGCGTGTTACATCCAGGCGGCTCAGGGACAGCGGGGGCCGGATCAGCGGGACGGTGACCCCCGAGATCATGTCGCCCTGGCAGGATGGCCTGGCGTGGCCGAGGTCAGATCAAGGATTACTGTGTGACACCGGAGGGGAAAGCTCGAGGAGAGCGTCACAAGAATGCGGAGCGTCCACACTCGTTTCCTCTCCCCCTCTAGACGAGAGCTCCATCTTAGATTACGCTTGGCTTTCACGCCAGAGGGCCCCAATCCCGCCTGTCCTCCCTCCTCCCTCCCCTCTCTCTTTCTCCCTCTCCCATCCCCTGCTAGGTCTGACCCAAACAAGGGATGGAATGTCAGCCGAGCGCCCACATCCAGACAGCGCTGCAGAAGCCCCAGCTCGTCCCCAGCTCGTCCCCAGCTCGTCCCCAGCTCGTCCCCTCTCACAGCGGGGCTTACCTCCGACTCCTTGTCGCTCGACGAGCCCAGGCTTCCAAAACTGTGGTTTGAACATTCGTTGTTCGTCAAGCCCTGCGAGATAAGAAAAAGAAAAGAAACCCGTCAAGACAAATTACGAGTCCCCCAGAGCGGAGCCAGACCGGGACCCATCTCCAGGGCCAGGTGTGAGGGTTGTGTTGAGGGAGGCTTCACTGACTTTGGTTCCCCCGCTGGTTCCCCCGCTGGTTCCCCCGCTGGTGCTCCCGGTGCTGCCCCCGGTGCTCCCCCCGACCCCGCCCATGAAGCGAGCCTCCAGCAGCTCCTGTCTGCGGGGGTCCAGACTGTGCAGCTCCTCCATGGTGCCTGGTGGGGGACATGACAACACCTCAGCGCACTGAGACCGGGGCGGAGCTCTGCGGTGGAACGTTTGTTTGACAGCAGGAGAAGAGATTGCAGGTTCAAATCCCTCCCTCCCCACCCACCCCCAGTATGTGACTTTGGATAAAGGCGCCTGCTAAATCAACACAATATTTGTACATTGTCTGGTAAACACTCTCCAGAAGGAGAAATCCCCACACGCAGACGTCCCGTCTGGACGCAGGCTACGGGGACACCATCCCAAGCCGTAAACACCCTTCAAGCATGGGATCAGTACAAGCATGATGGGATCTGTCGGAGAGCAAATTAAACACTTTACTGGTTGGGATGGATCTCAACATGGTGAAAAGCCGACGGGCTCAACTTGGACTTAGTTTCAAGACAGACCCCCCCTCTCGGGTCATCCTCACGGCTAGACAGATAATCTGTTCAATCACGGCATTACAAGGTATAAAAGATGATTCTCTTGCTGCTAAAATAAGGGAGTAACTGTTAAGTGGGGAGATGGCTCCCTTGTCTGACAAAGGCTGAGGAGTTTCCTTTAGGAGGGTAATAAACATGCTATATGAGTTCATGTCTGATGAGGGAGGCCCTTAACATCGTCCTGATATAGTGCATGACCACATTCAAATGACATTCACAGGCTAGCTAAACATTACACTGGGCCTGCGCTGCACAATATGGGATTTGATGAAGGGCGGGACACAGTCAAACTCACAAGCTTCATTGTTAAAGCAACAGCCGAGAAAGGAACAACAAGAAAACACGGGCGCCGTGTTTCTAGCAGGTTGCCATCCCGACGCCCCCAGCCCCCGGGGGATCTACACCCCCCGGAGGACTCCACAGACGGCAGGCAGGGTCTCCGTGGGGGGCCCTGCGCTACAGACCTCCATTTGGGAGAGACACAAAAGGTCTCACAACACCTGTTCCGAGCTGTACACGTCTTCTGAAACTCCTCCGCTGGCAGAGGAGAGACTACACCCCCTGGGAGAGCAGAGGAGAGAATACACCCTGTGAGAGCAGAGGAGAGACTACACTCTGGGAGAGCAGAGGAGAGACTACACTCTGGGAGAGCAGAGGAGAGACTACACCCTGGGAGAGCAGAGGAGAGACTACACCCTGGGAGAGCAGAGGAGAGACTACACCCTGGGAGAGCAGAGGAGAGACTACACCCTGGGAGAGCAGAGGAGAGACTACACCCTGGGAGAGCAGAGGAGAGACTACACCCTGGGAGAGCAGAGGAGAGACTACACTCTGGGAGAGCAGAGGAGAGACTACACTCTGGGAGAGCAGAGGAGAGACTACACCCCCTGGGAGAGCAGAGGAGAGACTACACTCTGGGAGAGCAGAGGAGAGACTACACCCTGGGAGAGCAGAGGAGAGACTACACCCTGTGAGAGCAGAGGAGAGACTACACCCTGGTAGAGCAGAGGAGAGACTACACCCTGGGAGAGCAGAGGAGAGACTACACCCTGGGAGAGCAGAGGAGAGAATACACTCTGGGAGAGCAGAGGAGAGACTACACCCTGTGAGAGCAGAGGAGAGACTACACCCTGGGAGAGCAGAGGAGAGACTACACCCTGTGAGAGCAGAGGAGAGACTACACCCTGGGAGAGCAGAGGAGAGACTACACCCTGGGAGAGCAGAGGAGAGACTACACCCTGGGAGAGCAGAGGAGAGACTACACCCTGGGAGAGCAGAGGAGAGACTACACCCTGGGAGAGCAGAGGAGAGACTACACTCTGGGAGAGCAGAGGAGAGACTACACCCTGGGAGAGCAGAGGAGAGACTACACCCTGGGAGAGCAGAGGAGAGACTACACCCTGGGAGAGCAGAGGAGAGACTACACTCTGGGAGAGCAGAGGAGAGACTACACCCTGGGAGAGCAGAGGAGAGACTACACCCTGGGCAGACAAAGGACCAGGCACTCCACCAGCGGCTCCACCCGCGCCGCTGCCCAAGATGGGGGCCATGTTGGAGGCCATGTTGGCTCATTTGTGGGGTGGAGGTGCCAGACATGGAGCTGTGAGGGGAACACACCCCACCTGCTCTCTCCCACAGTCACGTCCAGACACCCCGCCTGCTCTCTCCCACAGTCACGTCCAGACACCCCGCCTGCTCTCTCCCACAGTCACGTCCAGACACCCCGCCTGCTCTCTCCCACAGTCTAGGCCGACTGCCTCACCTACACAGCATCAACTCCTCTCCAAGCTAAGGGAACAGTTTTGCACTGTGCCTGGTAAATACACAGTTCCTTTTTCTCTAAAGGCCATGATTATTGTTAGAAGTATGCACTGATGATTCTTGATGCTTGTTGTTGATTACTTTCTTCATGTGCTATTTGTATGTCGTTTTGGATAAAAAAAAGCATCTGTCAAATGAATAAAATGTGATGTAAAATGTGATGTAAATGTGATGATTCCGACCTGAGATTACTTTATTCCACATCCCACTATTGAAATTGATAGTTAACAATTAAGTAAATAAAAAAACTGAAATGTGACTTGGACCATTCATCATCTGCTAAAGAAAACAAGCTAGTGAGAGTAATAGGTTGTGTAAAGTTTTGGCTTGCAAGACTGTTGCCTGTGGATATTTCAGTGCAACATGGTAACTTGAGAAAAGTCATGTAATAAGTATGATGCAGCAGAGAAAATGCTGTATTTAATAATAATGCAAACTATAAATGATCTAGTCTACCCATTGCACGGATACAATATTATTTGACACCGAGAGAAAAACAGTTGAGCATTGTGGAACCACTTAAATTAGTCTCTTTGGGACATTTCCAAAGTCACAGAAAATGGGCTTTAAGGTGGGAGTGACTAAGGGAATAAAAATAATAAAAAACTCAAGTCAACTAAATTCTACTTACAGTCTAAACATCAGGCCTAGATATCATATTAGGTACACAAGGACTTGAAGGAAAGCGAAGAGAGTGACACGGGCTCCCTGGTAAGGAGGAATTTCTGCATAAATATAATTTCAATACTCTCCCTGCCACCAAACTCACGCCCCTGCACAAGCAAGTGGGTGAACCCTTAGAATGCAGTGGATGTCATTTTAGCTGCATGCTGTTCAGCATAGTGTGTCCACCTGTTTATGACTGACACTTGGAAAGCCATTAAAATGCCTAATATGAGACAGCTGGGTTTTTTTCTCCCACCAAGTGATGCCATTCATTATGAAACAAATAATTTGGCTGAAGCCATCACAACAACATCCGACTAAATGTTTTATTTGAGATATTCCGTCAAAGAAGCTGTTAGTCAAATGTCATGCATCCAGTTTCCCTGCAGCACTAAGGACCTGCTGGGCTAGAGAATGCCTGTACAGTGCTAATAGGTGCAGCACTGATTCGAATACACAACATTCTTTCTGCTGTGCTGACACAGCCAACGACTGTTCAAGAATTGTCTACCACTGGCTTTGAGACCCACTGACTATCAATCTCAAGATAGCAAACCGTTCTGTACATATTGGTGCAAACGTCAACAAAAATCAGAACATATAGGCTATCTATAGGGCATTATTGTGCTGGTCTATTAAGCCTGACTCCAAAGTGTCTCCTATACCATGCTGTTTTCTGTCTGATTGTGGAGGCCAACTAGTACCGTCCACCCAAATCTACTTATCAATGGCCTGCCCCATTACACAGTAACACAATAAGAAGTTGTAACATCCAAATGTCCAAAAGTGATCATGGCAAATAAGATGACGCCCAGAACTTTGTGCAACGTTGAATACTTCAAACCCAGTCTCATCTAATAGATGTTTCATTACATAGGAGCAACTTGATGATAAGTCTAGCTCACATGTCATCTGTAATGAGTGCAAAACAGATAACTGGTGGGCTTACTAACATTTAGCTAGTAGCCATCCATCCACATATTATTGGCTACTACTAATCAATATCAGAGCAAATTGCATTAACTTATGCTTATAAAATAACTTGCTGGCTAGCCCACCTATCCCACCTTCCCCGACGATGTTTTAATCAGATACATTAGTTTTTGCTAGCTAGCTTGCTGTATAAAACAAGTGATAGCTAGCAAGCTATCTAGCTTAGGCTACCTTTCGATGCAAGCTAACGTTAGCTACACAGTCACACACTGCTTCTGTTCTGTCAGGTAGGATTTATCAAACACTTTAGTTTGCGCTGACAATCATACGTATCCATAATAGGCTAGTAAACTGACTAACGCTACATAGAGGCTTGCTGGTGGAACTAAATTCACCTCATAAACCTACTGGCCAGAACAAGACATCTTCTTCAAAGCCATCTACCCAAGCTAGCAAGCTAACTAACTAGCTAGTGTTGAAAGCTAGCTAGCCTGCTGTAGTGGTGCTGGTAGGTTTGCAAGCTGCCCACCATGTATTCACCCGAGTCTTGCTAAGTCGGTTGCAATCCATTTCAAAGCAGTTCTTTTTACAAACCAAAACACAACTCTCATAAATATAAAAAACTGGCTTTTTTTGTCCAATAATAATGTGTACAGTACCTTCCTTAGCCTTCACCACAGCCGTGATATGTTGCTGAGAAAGCGACCCCTGCGCTGGGGACGTGGAGAGCTGGGACCAAGATGGCTTCCCTCAAAACTTCCACTGATACTTTGGACACTCATCAAGCTACTTTTTGAATTGACATGTCAAACAAGTGAAATCAGTGGCAACTAAATCCCGAGACTGTTCAAATCTCGCAAATTAGACATGCATATAGCAGCAATCAGTGACCCGACAAATGCGGTAATTTCACATTTTGGACACAAACCTCACACCTCTGCAGTGCGTCTTCAGTGCCCTCACTGCCCTGTATTGTACGGGAGTAATCTTAACATGCACGTCATACGTCGTGTGCAAAATGTGCAAATATTATCGCGAGGTTCATGACATGCACCCCAGTCTCACCCCAGGTACTCAACATGTCTTTAATATTTAGCTTATTGACTCAAGTGCCACTTGCAATCTTACAATGTCGAACAAAGAAAATCGATGTCCACCATTAACATCCAAATGCTTTATATGTAATTTATATATGGCTACTCTAAGTTCCAATTATTTGATTGTTTTCTATAAAAATAAACAAGACAAAAGCTTGGTTAGAGGTAGATAAAAAAGTAATATTCATGGAACAAGATTTAAATAGTGTAAAATATATTTACTTCGCCAGTTTGCATAAGACATACAGAAGACTTAGAGGAGTTGACCTCTATACCTGTACAACCTGCCATTAATGGTTTACTTCTTCACATCTTTGAGCTCAATATTCTAAACAGACAAATATGACAGTGCAGCATAAAAGCCTGGAGCATGGTTACAATAGTGGATGTGGTTTTCTGAACTTGCTCTGCATCCACACTCTTTGCATTACAACTTTCTTTCCCCGGTTCACCTGTAGTCGCCTGTCCTCAAGATTTTGAATTTCCTCTAATCCTGAATTGGTAAATAAACGGTGGACTTCATCTATGGAGAGACAAGCAGAAGAATACCATGATTGTAGATTGGAAAAACACTTCTAACTCAGATTAGACAAGTGTCAAAACCATACGATATACTTCTACCTTTTGTAAAGAAATAAACACAAGTTCCATCTCTTCGTATGTAGAAATTCTCAGACAAGCACTGGCCTGTTGTACACAAAAGACACCACTTTTGTAATCAATATTACAAATCCACAGTGTGCATCAAGTAAAACACATAAGAATCAATAACATTCTCCATACTTTGTATCAACACAACACAAAGAGGTTTCACAATGCAACTGCTGTGCAGTTTCCCAACAGTCTTTCAAAGAAACCATTTCAAAGTAGAGATGTACCTTTCTTCAACCTGAGTTGTGACAAGTCATATCTGCCATAGTCTCGGAAGAGGAATGTCCCTCCATGCTTTAGGAATCCAGACAGTCGATTCACAACTCCTTTAACTCTGTCAATAAAACAAGCAGCATGTCCTTTGATTCAGATAGTTTATCGCAATATACAACATACAGTGCATCCGGAAATTATTCACAACGCTTCACTTCACAGTTTGCTGAAAAGTGAAAAAGGTTTCATATATAAAGAGATTTGCAAAAGATTTTTTATAAGTATTCACAGACTTTGCTCAATACTTTGTTGAAGCACCTTTGGCAGCAATAACAGCCAAGCCCTTTTGAGTATCTATGTGGGCAGTTTCTCCCCTTCTTCTTTGCAGGACCTCTCAAGCTCCATCAGGTTGGATGGGGAGCATCGGTGCACAGCCATTTTCAGATCTCTCCAGAGATGTTCAATCGGGTTCAAGTCTGGGCTCTGGCTGGGCCACTCAAGGACATTCACAGAGTGTCCTGAAGCCACTCCTTTGTTATCTTGGCTGTGTGCTTAGGGTCGTTGTCCTGTTGGAAGATGAACCTTCGCCCCAGTCTGAGGTCCAGAGCGCTCTGGAGCAGGTTTTCATCAAGGATGTCTCTGTACATTGCTGCATTCATCTTTCCCTCGATCCTGACTGGTCTCCCAGTTCCTGCCGCTGAAAAACATCCCCACAGCATGATGCTGCCACCACCATGTTTCACTGTAGGGATGGTATTGGCCAGGTGATGAGCAGGGTCTGGTTTCCTCCAGACATGAGGCTTGGCATTCAGGCCAAATAGTTCAATCTTTGTTTCAGAGAATGTTGTTTCTCATGGTCTGAGAGTTCTTCAGGTGCCTTTTGGCAACTCCAGGCAGGCTGTCATGTGCATTTTACTGAGGAGTGGCTTCCGTCCGGCCACTCTACCATACAGGCCTGAGTGCTGCAGAGATGGTTGTCCTTCTGGAAGGCTCTCCTCTCTTCACAGAGCAACGCTGGAGCTCTGTCAGAGTGACCATCGGGTTCTTGGTCACCTCCCTGACTAAGGCCCTTCTCCCTCGATGGTTCAGTTTGGCTGGGCGGACAACTCTAGGAAGAGTCCTGGTGGTTCCAAACTTCTTCCATTTGTGGATGATGGAGGCCACTGTGCTCATTGGGACCTTCAATGCTGCAGTCATTTTTCTGTACCCTTCTCCAGATCTATGCCTCGATACAATCCTGTCTTGGAGGTCTACAGACAATTCCTTGGACTTTATGGCTTGGTTTGTGCTCTGACATGCACTGTCAACTGTGGGACTTTATATAGACAGGTGTGCGCCTTTCCAAATCATGTCCAATCAACTGAATTTACCACAGGTGAACTCATATCAAGTTGTAGAAACATCTCAAGGATGATCAGTGGAAAAAGGATGCATCTGAGTTCAATTTTGAGTGTTGTGGCAAAGGCTGTGAATAATTATGTACATGTGATTTTTTCGTTTTTAATTTTTTATAGATAAAATACGTTTTCACATTATCATTATGGGGTATTGTGTGTAGAAATTTGAGGAAAATAATGAATTTAATCAATTTTGGAATACGGCTGTAGCATAACGTGGAAAAAGTGAAGCGCTGTGAATACTTTCCAGATACACTGTATCAAATTAAAATAAGCTAACAATATATGTTTTATGTTATAACAATAAATCCAACAAAATCAATAATAATGTCCTATATAGAGAAAGGCTGTAAGGCTGAACGTGTGTCTGAAACAGAGAGGTGAGGCATGAACTGGCATTTAGATCAAGCTTGAGGAAAGTGGGGTTACACCATGGTAGGGTGTGTATTGTGGGAATTCTTTGAGTGTGTGTGTTTATGTGTGCACATTGGTTTGTGTGTGTGTGTGTGTGTGTGTGTGTATGTGTGCACATTGGTTTGTGTGTGTGTGCACATTGGTTTGTGTGTGTGTGTGTGTGTGTGTGTGCACATTGGTTTGTGTGTGTGTGTGTGTGTGTGCACATTGGTTTGTGTGTGTGTGTGTGCACATTGGTTTGTGTGTGTGTGTGCAAGCCTGGGTGTGTGCAGAGGAGGGAGGGTGAACGTGGGCAGCTGGCAGATGATAAATGGTCGTAGGAGCTCCTGTCTTTGTGTCCTAACCTTCACCTACCGCTCAGGGTGAATGGAGGAGAGCACAAAGACCACCAGAATAACATCCAGGCTCAGCGGAGGGAAAGGAAAAGAGGCCACCTCATCACAAACGTCATGGACAAAGGCATGACACACAGACTGGTCGTAGGCTGGGTGTTCCTATGCAAGGTATAATAGATTAAAGGAGACATGACAATACATATCTGCATGAAGACAATGATCCAGATGTTGGGTATGAATATGGAAACAGTTCTGTGGATGGTATCTTGGATCGCTCACAACAAAACCAAAATGATGTCCGTAAATATTGATTTAAACATGTTACAATAACAGCATAAAGCCACATTAACCATCATATTTTTGGTAGAAAATCAGCAGTGGCAGTTACACACAGATGGATTCAGGTTAAAGGGGATGACTTTTCAACACCAGCAGACAAATTATTTGACTGAGAATCACAGGAGGAGTTTCTATGGAAACAGAGCAATGTCTCCCCTGCCTTCCCACCACCACCTCCACCATCAAACACACACGCATACACACACGCACACACACACAAGCTGATTATCACGCAAACATTGCCTAAAACTACAAGTGTGTGTCGCAACCAATGCATCTGAACCTTCTGTGGAGATGCTAGATTTAATTCTATGGTGAAAATGCACAAACCTATTTTTAATTGTGTGATAGTTACAGCTCACCTTCACCAACTGAACGTGTGTGATAGTTACAGCTCACCTTCACCAACTGAACGTGTGTGATAGTTACAGCTCACCTTCACCAACTGAACGTGTGTGATAGTTACAGCTCACCTTCACCAACTGAACGTGTGTGATAGTTACAGCTCACCTTCACCAACTGAACGGCGCGAGGGGAGAAATCACAGCAGTAAAGAAAGACTCCTCTATCTCTGTGGGAGACGAGACACAGAAGGCATGCAGCCATGCAACGTATTCAGCTGGATTATATTCTCATCAATTGAAGGGTTAATATAGATATACTTTGCATACACGTGTGTGTGTAAGGTCAATTATACATCTATTACATAAAAAATGAATTCTGATATATTACATATAATAATTCCAATGCCCAGGAGCACAAAGACCGAAGGAGTAGCTGTTCGGAAATATGTTTTCCTTTCATTCAAGAGTCCTTCATAGGAGTATACACAGAGGTCAAGGTTAAAGACTTCCTCCTCATTATTTTCCTGTCCTGGCCTTGCTGAGTACTCAGGACAAAATGTTCTTTGCAAGATGACGTTATATTTTGGCACCAGTCATATGCTAGGCAAAGCACTTATTCATCTAATTCCTCTCCAGTTAGACAGGATGCATTAAAGTAAAAGTAAACAATCTTTCAACACAGGATTCCCATTGTTTTGTATCAATTACGGACAATCTGCCACAAATCATTAGTAGGTTTTACTCACTTTATGGAGCCAATGATGGGAAAGACACTATTACCAGCACCACAGCCAACCTGATCAAAAATGGGGTGTACGTATTAATATCCCACATTCATCTATAAAAATCTAACCTGCCCAAGCTTCTGTTTAGCACCAAACAAAAACGCACCTCTAATATCCTGAGAGATGCATGTTGGCCTGGAGACGAGTCTGCAGCCTCTGCAGTTGGTCTCTCATCTTGGCAACAGGAGGGCTGGCTTCCAACAATCTCTGCATGATTGGCCGAGGGAGGATGCTGCTGCACTGTATGTGTGTCCCTGTCACGCTCTCTGGGCTCTGGGCATGGGGCAACCTGTCCACGGTCACACTCTTCTGGGCCAGTCCTGTCTGTCTCCATGGGAATGAGCTCGGGGAACTCCACAAACAGCCACTTGCGATCTTTGAAGAACTTGTTCTGATGCCTCTCGTAAAAGTTTTCCCAGTACGTAGAAGCTTCTGTGTCATATTTGCCTGTGTGTGTGTGTGTGTGTGTGTGTGTGTGTGTGCGTGCGTGTGTGTGTGTGGGGGGGGGGGGGTGGGGTGGGGTTAAAAGAGGAAACATGAAGTAGGTTGAATGAATCCAAATCAAGAAGGCAGAATGTGTTTTTAATTACAGCATTCTTGCCTTGCTCCTCCACAGGAATTCTGGTGCTTGAATTTTCTTCTGCTCTCTGGCGAGCCTGCTCTTTGTCCTCCTCGGTCCACTGCACATGGTCCCTGTTAGCACGTCATCAGTCTTAGTTTGAATGTTCAGCAAACATGTTACACCGATTTCAAAGCACATTATTGGCTTTGAGCCCATCCTTGAACTCATTATAACTATGCACAAAAGTGGACAAGTGCACACAATAGGATTTTTTTGGTATGGTTAAGTATTTGATTAGTTCTATTAACTTTTCATTACAATGTCATGTGTTGTAATGTACTACATGCACTTTACGATGTCAATGGATCATCTAGGAAGACTAAACGTGTCAAAAATATTCTAAAATACCACATGTTGTGCTGAAAGACGTCATCGGAGTTGGTAAGAATCCTTGCTCCCAGAGGAGCAGGGGGTCGTCCTCTCGTGCTGTTCAGTCTTCTCAGAAACATCGCAACTGATGTTCGGGACAGGCTTCGGAAACCACGCATTTTGTCTGTCAAGTTGACCCCAAAAGCAATTAATCTGATAACAGACTTCAGGACATTTCTGAAGACAAAGGGGTTTGTGCAGGGTCTCTGTTAATTAATATTATCATTAGCACAGGTCAACTGTAGGTCTAGCTACAGGTAGTGGTACAATACTGTAACTTAATGGCAGAATAATAAAGAGCCTGACATCGTATTGTGTTGAGGCAAAGTAGAACACATATCTATAAATATTTTAGAATGTGTACAATTTAATTGTGTTCTTGTCAAATTAACCATGTAACAGTGGTGACAAGGGCAAAACGGGTGTACATTGACATCATTTCATTGGATGCCTGCCAGAAGACCTATGCACTCGGATAAGGAAGTGAATTGTTGAAAACACGGTGACTACAAAAATGGAGGGCATCTGTCAAATGGATAGCTAACAAAGTCAGACATGATCCTTTAAAAACAGAAAATTACATATTTGGAGAATCTGCGAGATGTCGACTGCAACTAGTTGTCAGGTAGCCTACTTTAAATGCACCTTGCGATGCTTCGACTGTGTTCCAAACTGTACTCTAAATATATAAAATGACTAGTTGCTAGTAATCTTTGCTGTAGTTTTTGCAGTGTCCTTAACTGTTTGCAGCCTGTATCCTTAATCTATCGAAAGTGTTAATGTTGAATCCAGACAGCTACAGTACTTTATTCTGAATTGGCTGAATGTAGTGTACAATAAAAAAATGCATTACCTTTGTTTTTAGCAACCTAGCAAGCCGGCGGATTCTCGTGTTGTTCAAGACCATCCCTCGTGTGCTAAACGCCATCTAGTGCTGCCACAACGTAAAAGACAAATAAATGCGATTGACCTTTTGAGCCGGAGATCCCGAGGCATTTCAGATTCTGGGACGTTGTCAAGACACAACCTAAATATTCTGAGGGGTATCGTGCTTCAGGTATGTGCAGGGTCCCAAATACTAATAGTACAGTAATTACCCTACTGTACACACACTCAAGTTTGAAATTATTTACCCAGTGAGGATGGTGTGAAGGCTACAATTGTGATGCTTACGTATCAAAAATATATATTTTTTGTAAATTCCAGGACAGTCGAAACTTCATCAAAGTCTGGACCAAGAGCTCGAAGTCCACAATACGTTATGAGAGTGGGAGGATCTATTTCGAAAATTACCAGCGCTGCTACAGTTGGTAATACGTTTGAACTGTAGAGAATAATTCATTTCTACAATTGTGTTGAATCATGTAGTATTATTTTCTAAAATGTGCCCACCCAATAGACATGGAGTGTGGGTTATGACAGAGGTTCCTGTTTGCACATTAAATGACCCCTCTCTCTTCAGCCTTCCATCAGAACCTCAGCTTCTGTACGAGTTACCCAAGCGGGCCAAAGCAGAGAAAATCCAAGATGCACTACTATGTCAGAGTCCACTTGTAAGGGAGGAATTTTTTCACTATTCTTAACTAGTCAGATTCCTTCAATAAACAGCTCATATCAGCTCTGCATTCCCCAAGAGGTCAGACAAACCTTGTTCTGGGAATCCTGGTCACAGATACATGAGTGAAGATGTTTGTTGTCAGCCGTACCAATTTCCATCCTAAAATGTTTCCCCTCACAGGACAAAGTGTTGCCCACACGGTCTGATCACAAACCTAGTCTCTTGGCATTGACAGCCAACAATTGGCTGTATCGCTTGTCAGCTGAAACGGGTGAACAGCTGCAAAAAATCTTCTTGTCTTCACATCATAAGTTCAGGTAAAACGAGTTGGGAATCAGGTGCTTTTCATGTGACTTGTTTGGATCTTTATTACAGTACATGCATACATTCAAGTGAGCTTTTTGATGTTAGAAACGTATCATCTTTGACAGATACATCAGCTGGGATGTGGATCAGGAGACGTTTTATGTCAAGTCCACTCTTAAAAAGGCACCCTTCACCCAGCAGGTTTGTACTCCATCAGTCAGATGTATGTATTCTTCTATAACTTACATCTCATCCATTTATTGTATCACTTGATACTCAGTGTGATACTACAAGAACCTTTTCCTTTCCAATTCCTAACAGGCAGGACTCAACCAGAACACCCTGGTACACATAGCTGTCTTCCACGTGTCACCACTGCAACTTGTTGGTTCTCTGGAGATAAACAAGAACGTAGGATTTCTTCCTCTTCATAGAGTTCTCTCTCTCAATTTTAACCGAAACCATGGAGTTGTGTTGTGATTTTCATACGTGTGGTCTTGTCATTACAGGTATTTGGGAACACTGTCATAGATGTCAGTCTCTCTCAAGGAGTACTAGCTGTGTCTCACAGCACAAAGATCGTAAAGCTCTATAGTTTTGAACACATCCTGAAAAAGGTATTGATTGAAACAATAACTTCGTTTTTTAAATAAGGGACAATTTTGGCTGTTTGTACTGTATGACAGCCAATACTTTGTGTTTATAATTTATTTTTCTCTGCCAGTTCATGACGAAGACATGGGAGCTTGGAGACCCATGCCACTTAAAGAGCACTAACATTGTGGGAGAGGCACCTTGTGGTATTCCAGTCAATATTGACATCAAGGGTAGGTTATGTTCATCTTTGTGTCTGATGTTCCGACCATTAGAACTTTATCCCTCCATCTGTACTCTGTTAGAATTGTAATCAAGGAACCGAATGCCCTCTTCTTTACTCTGCAGAAAGCGAATGCCCTCTTCTTTACTCTGCAGAAAGCGAATGCCCTCTTCTTTAATCTGCAGAATGCGAATGCCCTCTTCTTTAATCTGCAGAAAGCGAATGCCCTCTTCTTTAATCTGCAGAATGTGAATGGCCTCTTCTTTACTCTGCAGAAAGCGAATGCCCTCTTCTTTACTCTGCAGAAACAGAATGCCCTCTACTTTACTCTGCAGAAACAAAATGCCCTCTTCTTTACTCTGCAGAAACAGAATGCCCTCTTCTTTACTCTGCAGAAAGCGAATGCCCTCTTCTTTACTCTGCAGAAAGTGAATGCCCTCTTCTTTACTCTGCAGAAAGCGAATGCCCTCTTCTTTACTCTGCAGAAACAGAATGCCCTCTTCTTTACTCTGCAGAAAGTGAATGCCCTCTTCTTTACTCTGCAGAAAGCGAATGCCCTCTTCTTTACTCTGCAGAAAGCGAATGCCCTCTTCTTTAATCTGCAGAAATCGAATGCCCTCTTCTTTACTCTGCATAAAGCGAATGCCCTCTTCTTTACTCTGCAGAAAGCGAATGCCCTCTTCTTTACTCTGCAGAAACAGAATGCCCTCTTCTTTACTCTGCAGAAAGCGAATGCCCTCTTCTTTACTCTGCAGAAAGCGAATTCCCTCTTCTTTACTCTGCAGAAAGCGAATGCCCTCTTTTTTACTCTGCAGAAAGCGAATGCCCTCTTCTTTACTCTGCAGAAACAGAATGCCCTCTTCTTTACTCTGCAGAAAGCGAATGCCCTCTTCTTTACTCTGCAGAAAGTGAATGCCCTCTTCTTTACTCTGCAGAAAGCGAATGCCCTCTTCTTTACTCTGCAGAAACAGAATGCCCTATTCTTACTCTGCAGAAAGTGAATGCCCTCTTCTTTACTCTGCAGAAAGCGAATGCCCTCTTCTTTACTCTGCAGAAAGCGAATGCCCTCTTCTTTAATCTGCAGAAATCGAATGCCCTCTTCTTTACTCTGCATAAAGCGAATGCCCTCTTCTTTACTCTGCAGAAACAGAATACCCTCTTTTTTTACTCTGCAGAAAGCGAATGCCCTCTTCTTTAATCTGCAGAAAGCGAATGCCCTCTTCTTTACTCTGCAAAAACGAATGCCCTCTTCTTTACTCTGCAGAAACAGAATGCCCTCTTCTTTACTCTGAAGAAACAGAATGCCCTCTTCTTTACTCTGAAGAAACAGAATGCCCTCTTCTTTACTCTGCAGAAAGCCCTCCTGTGCTGTTTGAGGTGCCGTGCTTTGACAACGGTATTCAGATCGGAGGCCATCCATGGCACTACATCTACACCTCACGCCAAGGCGCCCACCACATCTGCTCACTGAAGGACAAAGCTCTGGTACTGTCTGTATTGCTCTCTAGCATGATGATGATCTGTGCTGCTCCCCTCAGCTGATTGGATATTCGGTTGCAAGTGGGTCAGACCCTGTTCAGTGTGTCACTTCAGGAAAGACACAGATGGTGAAGACAGTTATTGTCCTTAGCTGCCAGGAGAGCTGTTGTATGATAGAGGAACATACTTTAACCAGGATTTACAGCAAGTATCTATATTCTGTAGACATTTTATCATGGCTAAAGAGTGTTCCTATTATGTGCCGAAAGTGATACACGTGAGAAATGGTTGCTCATGATCATGGCTGGATAGTACTTTTATATACAGGAATGTTATTCACACCCAAATTGCATACTCTGCTTAACATAAAAATAAATCTCATGTCTTTCTGTGAAAGCAACAGGTTGCAATTTGAATCTGTGTCTATCATGACATGACTTCCTAAGGAACATTGTCGCCTGTGTGATGGTTTGTGTTTTACTGTATTCTACAAACAAGGTACATTTTCATGGAATACAAGACATGAAAAGTTGCTCTCTGGAGTCCGACTGGATCTACTTTCACCCAGATGACTCAGGCAGGATCATCCATGTTGGGCCCAGCACCATTAAGTAAGATAACATCACTTCCTGTCCTCTCAGTGTTTACCCGCCATCTGGTTATGGATGGGGAATCATCAACTGTAAATTGTGTCATTTTCATTTTCCCCCAGTATGCTGAAGATCCAAGGTGGGCTAGAGACTGACATGTCATCTCGAGTAGTTCAGGACTTTTCCATCACAGCGCACAGAGATAACGGAGTGAGTTGAATCTCAGAAGATTTGTTTTTAGAGATTAGCATATTGTCTGTGTCAATTGCATATGTTAAATGATGCAGCCCTATGTAAGTATATATCCATGTAAATATTAAAAGTTAAAGATCTGTCGTTGAGTTTCGCACTGGGTAAAATGTTTTCCAATCCTCCGGAAATGGATTTACTCAAACCTTTTTTGTTGTGTGTTTTTTCCAGGCTGCTGCCCAGGTCACTGTGACCTCCTCGGGTCGTACAGTAAAGCGGAGATTCCATCAGCTGGATGATGACCCAGAACAGGAGGTACAATGTCTGCCATTGCCTTTTCATCCAATATTAAGGACAGAAAACTCTAATGGAAATGATAAATACAAACTGTCTGACATGTTACACTGGCTCAAGTAGACAATATTTCAGCGTTCTCTGGCTGTATTTCCAGTCCATTTGCATCCCAGTGATCCCATCTGCAGTTGGCTGTTCCTGCTTAACCTTTTCAGAGTTAAATCTTATTGTTTACTTGCCTTTCGCTGTAAATCTATAGACCTTCCGGATAGTTGAGTTTGAGGATGAACTGGACCTCCTGGTAGTGGTGGAGGTGACCAGCAGTGCTGATGAAGGAAAAGCACAAGTCCGACTCCATGACAACCAGAGTGGGATGTTACTGAAGAGGATCCCTCTCATGGAGTCCTGGGACGAGGTGAGAGCTTCAGTGCCCGTGATGTGCGTTTAGATATCACGAGCGCAGTGCCCGTGATGCCCCTGGCCGTGATGTAGCTGGTGATAAAGAGGTTGGTTTGTTTATTTGATGTTAACTTAATTGGAGTTGGTGCGTTTTCCATAGTGCAGTGCCCACAGCTAATTCGTTTACATATTTAAATGTATTTGTTGCGTCTATATATTAATATTTATTTGTTACGGAACGTCAACACTGCATGTTCTTGAGGCCTGAGCCATATACCTGTCGCTGGAGATGGAGTCAGGTGGCTGAGCGGTGAGGGAGTTGGGCTAGTAATCTGAAGGTTGCCAGTTCGATTCCCAGCCGTGCCAAATGACGTTGTGTCCTTAGGCAAGGCACTTCACCCTACTTGCTGTAAGTCGCTCTGAATAAGAGCGTCTGCTAAATGACTAAATGTAAATACACTGCCCGGTTCTCCAGATAAGAACCACAGACGCACTTAAGCACACACACGGATTCCTGGAATTATAGTTAGATAGCCCCTGAATGCTCACATTGTATCAAACAGCTGTCTGTCCTTGGCTTTGTCTTTGGATATCATGTTGCTGGCCGGGATTAGGATTTGCAATAATGGGATTTATTTTTGTTTGTTTCAGACCTACAGGCATGAACTGTTCTTCGATAAAGACACAATTGTTCATATTGGACAGACAAAGACCAACTTCTGCTGCAGTGTTTACAAAATCAGACACGGGATGGAGGAGCTAGATTGAAATGAGACTCTAGTCTGGACTCTAGACTAAGAATTAAGGATTTTAAAGAACAATTTCTGGGTGTTTCACTTTTGAAAACTTGGCATGAACTACCTTTTCTAAATATGAGTTATTGATGCTTTTGATACTATTTCATATTTTGGAAGAATTGTTTCCTTTACTTGCCTGGTGTGTTGCCACGTACAGTTATCTTTCTATAAAACGCGCAACTTTCTACGCCCTTAACTGTTGCCTACTTTTTCAACCAACGCGCAATTTTGTAACAATTGAAGTTACAAAACATCGGGGCTGTGATATAAACAGACCCCCCCCCCCCTCCTTTCCCTCGGTTAACCTTTTGAAATTCCTCTGCTTTGAGACATCACTTTGAGTCACTTCCTCCGTTTAGCCAGTGGGTGGCTGGCGTCGACGCTGTCAGAGATAGCGATGGAGTTGGAAAGCCTGATTAATCACCTTTACATATCGTGCATTCGTGGAATGAGCAACACAGCTAACCGTGTGGGTAGCGGCCCCAAAGAATGCCAAAATCCCCTGCAATATTCTTCTGTTGGTATTCACTCTCGTCTGCTTGGTGGATTGGATGATTGCACTCTCCCACAGCAATAAGGAAAAAGGCAATTTTTTGTCCCCTGTCAGGGACCTCAGTAGCGTGTGGAAGATCCATACGCAGCCACAACAGCTTGGCACCTCCTCCTCATGCAGGTCACTAGCCTGGTCACACACTGCTGTGGGATGGCATCCCATTCCTCAACCATGATTTGTCGCAAGTCAGCCAACGTGTTTGCGTTGGTCACTCTGGCACATACAGCACGCCCAAGCTGATCCCACTTGAAGCTCTAAATGAGAGTGAATACCAGCAGAAGAATATTGCAGGGGATTTTGGCAAAATATTTTGGGCCGCTACCCATACTGTGTTGCTCATTCCACAAATGCACGATCCTTACAAGTTGTACCTCGTTGTAAAGGTGACTAATCAGGCTTTCCAACGATATAAAATACAATACCAATTGGTATTATTGAAGGGGAGGAGTAATCGGCCGAAATAACGTTTCCAAACTTTTTTTGAGGAGTTTATGATAATATAATACTTTATTATATGCGATAATATTTGGAGAATGTATGGTCTTGCATTTTTTTAAGGAAATACACACAAAATAAATCATGTTAAAAAATGTGTTAAATCTATTTTGCTCGTGTATACTTCTCTGGACTCTACATAACAGGACATACCTCTGAAAGAATAGGCACTGACACACGTTTGCAGAAGAGGGACCAAGAGGAAATAATCCAGAGAGTAGGACAATATCAGGAAACTAAAGGATACATATAGTAGTTCCTGTTTTGCACAGCACAACTGAAGTCAAAATGTTACATTACAGACTCTCAATCAGAATCAGAATTCGGTTTCCATGCCATGTATATTATACAAACACGGAATTTACTGTGGCAGGGAGGTGCAAAACACTAAACATATACAGATCTTAAATTAAGTAAAAGTACAAAAGTTTAACTATTTCTAAGAACTAAACAATCTAAGAATACAACAATTTAAATATAAAATAAAATATATATAAAAATAAGAATAGAAATATAGCTGCAGGCAGCAATGGCGGGTTCCTCCTCAGCATTGCAAACCATTACAAAATTGACATGACACAGACATGTATTTCATACATGTACACAACATTTCAAGACAATTGGATCAATGGCTGATTTGAAGTCATTTTTTGAAATTCTTCACAAATTGTCACTGTCGAGAAATATCCATGCTGCCGACATTATGGGTTCTTGAGACTTCTTTGTTCCCCATTGGCAATAAGGCATGCGTACCAACTTTTAGACATTTTGGACTGACAGGGTTAAAATGCCACCCTTTTGAAAGTGACAACTTTGAAGCGTGTTCTGTCAGGCCACCTGTGCTCTGGTCAGGCCCATCATGCAGAGATCCATTCTTTAAAAGCTTTGATTACAACAATAACTTTATGAAAGTCAGAATACACTTTAGTAAAGGACGTGTGTAGTTTATGTACTACTACTGCTTGCTCTGCCCACACACTTTCCCCATCCATGCTGTTTCCCTCTTTGCCAGTGCGGGTGGTGCGGTGGCCGCATGAGGTTTAGGTGTAGTCCAAAAGTTGCCTCCCACAATCAAAACATATTAACCGCAACATTGTTTTCAAACTTTCTCAAAGATGGCTTGAAAACCACAGATATTGACTCTCTTCTTGAGTAGATCTCTTTCCAGAATCTCAGTCAATCCAGAATCAAGATTAGCCTCATAGGCAATTGGTCTGGTCTAGGGCACAGCCCACGTTCAGCTCCTTGCAAGTATAGCCTGTGATAGTAAAATGGCCGACTCTCTGTTCCCATTAAACTACACAGCATGCACACTCAAGGTGACCAACAAGATTATATTAACTAACAAACAATGGCCGCTAAGAGCTTCTTAAGAGCGTTCTAAGAACGCTCTAGAACGCTCTTAGAACGCTCCTAAGAAGCTCTTAGCGTTAAGAGCTTCTTAACGAATCTGGGAAACCCGGCCAATAACATTACAAACATCTAACTGAACGAACACAACAACTGAAATCCCTTGCGTAGCTGTTGTTTTTTTAACATGCCGCACTGCATGCTGGGAACCCAAGAGCGCTGACGCTGATTATCTAGCTGTGCTCCGACTGCGTGATATGACGAGATGCTAGTGGTGCGCTGAGGTCTCAGAGTCTCCTGCCCGAGTTCAAGTTCTGCCCGATTAGCAAGCTATTTTTACTAATGTTTTGTTAGCAATTGAATGGTAATGCAAGCTAGCTAAAAACAATGTTAGTTAGCTTGGCTAAACTGGTTTTCATAGCAACAGAAATCAACAAATCAGATCAGTCGAACTTTATTCAGAAATGGGGGGATGGCGGGAACATTAAAGGTGTAGGTACAGTAAAAGTGAAATGGAACGCGTCTTTCTGCCTTGAAGCTGCGTGCGCATCAACAAGACCCCATCTATATGTAAAGATAACATCCAAGCTAACAATTTCGCCAAATCTGACTGCAGCTTTGTATACCATATGTACCGTGTTATGGTTGTTTGAGTTAAACAACTTGCTAAATGAATTAAATGTCAAATCCAACTATAAATGTATAAAAGAGAGTTCCAATCAAATCTGAATTTGTTTTAAACCTAGAGGTTTAAAAGGTTACCTTTGCCTAAACTGACATGCACCAACTCAGAGAACTGAGTTTCAACAGCCATTTACACATTTAGTCTCTATTTGTTACTCTATTCTTAAGGCATGTTTAACTTAATGTCTGCACCTCTCTGTCACCAACTGTCTCTGCAGTGGGGGCTTCACAGGGTGTCTACAGGTATAAACAAGTTAAATGTAAGACCTTTTAATACCACTTCCAAATGAAATTAAAGACCAAACTTACGATGGAAATACAAATCAAAAGTGGAAATATACAGTCATCTTTCCAAGTAAACACTGATGTCTGTTCAATATGAACAGTATGGTAATATGACAATAATCTGTTGAGTTTAAGAACATTGACTAAATGTGTGTAATGCGGAAGGATAACACAAAAATGTAATTGCTGTCCTAAATTATACTTATTATTACACTAGGGTGGAAATGGTGGAGCAGAAACTAACAATTCCATGAATCCCATGGAAACAAAGGCAAATGTGTGAGATGTACTGATGTGGAGCACAAATGCTCCAAGAAGCAGTACTTCTCTTGAGTGGTTTTTATTCAGATGAATAATCATTGGATTCAGGTCAAAAGTCTATCACTTGAACTAGTTTCATCACTTAACCCTTGTGTTCTCTTCGGGTCATTCTGACCCATCAGTCATTGTTACCCACCGTCGTATTGTGACAACTTTACCGCATACAAAAACAAAGTGAAGCATTTTCTTTTAACCGTCGGGCTGTCTCAGACCCTCCACATTGCGAAGGTTAAAAGAAAATGATTTTTATTTGTTTTTGTATTGGGTAAAATTGGGTAAACACAACGATGGTTCGTTATGAACCTTTGGGTCATGTGACCCGAAGGCAGCACAAGGGTTAAGACACAAAGTCAGCAGCTTGGCATACTGGCACATGGAAAGGATTAAACATTTAGACTTTCATCAAAGTAATGCTGGCTTGTCCTTTTTCATCAATGTCCTCAAAAAAGCAGGCTGCAGAGCTACTGTGTCTGTGGGGTGACTGTCCCTGTAGGCAGGCAGGCCAGCTGGATCAAGCTGTTCTGGGGTCAGGGCTGAAGAGAAGCTGTCCAGCTAGAGAGGGGTAGTCCAGCAAGGGGTCTGTGTGGATCTCACCATCCTTGAGTCTGTTGCATCCTCTGTTGAGCAGGCCTCTGCATGACCCTCCAGACCTGTCAAAGTGAAGAAAGGGTCCATGTCAGTTGTGAAAAATGAAGCTTTTCCCATCTACACTTGATACAGACTTCAGTTTTGACTGTGAAATGCAGTGTCATTACTTGAACTTGAATCCAAATGTGTTGATACAGACTTCAGTTTTGACTGTGAAATGCAGTGTCATTACTTGAACTTGAATCCAAATGTGTTGATACAGACTTCAGTTGACTGTGAAATGCAGTGTCATTACTTGAACTTGAATCCAAATGTGTTGACCTCATGCAGACCCATGCAGTCACTCGAAACACGGGTTCGATTCCAGGCTCTGGCAAGAGTATTTACCTCTAAACTGGTCAATATATACACATCTGACAAAAGACCAGCTCGACCTTTGCTTGTAAACAGTGATTCTGACTGTAAGAGACCTTTAAATAGCCTGACTTACCGAAATTGGCAAAACTAGCCTGGCTAACGTAGGTCGCTTTCTCAGGGCATATGACGAATGAAACAGGCTCGCCTTGAAAAAGTCTCCCTGCCGCATAGGCTTATTACAAAGACTTTCACGCCAAAAATCACCATTATGAGCCGACAGGTCTGTGGGGAATTGCTTTTTCTCCTAAAGGCTGCTCTCCTCGACCTTTTTGATGAACAATTCGCCGAGATGCAAAATGACTCACTAATTAAAAACACAGAGGAAAAAAGCTAGAGCTACAGTAGCTACTTTTCGAGTTCGGTTTTCCGTCACTTCAGAATCACGATCTAAAAGGTCTAAAAGTGGTAAACCTTCACCATAATTCAAGAGTAGTGTACTTTCACAAGCCCAATCATTAATTCTAGCTTAACCCTTGTGCTGCCTTCGGGTCACATGACCCAAAGGTTCATAACGAACCATCGTTGTGTTTACCCAATTTTACCCAATACAAAAACAAATAAAAATAATTTTCTTTTAACCTTCGCAATGTGGGGGGTCTGAGACAGCCCACCGGTTAAAAGAAAATGCTTCACTTTGTTTTTGTATGCGGTAAAGTTGTCGCAATACAACGGTGGGTCACAATGACTGATGGGTCAGAATGACCCGAAGATAACACAAGGGTTAAAATGTGTAAAACCAGGACTTACCGAAAGTGGCTGCCTTCAACACGGCTTTCACGGGACACGACTTTCACGGGACACAGGAAACAACAATGGCCGCCGAAAAATAATTTATATTCGTAACAGCGAGCTGCGATTGGAAGCGAAATGAAACAGGGGCTAAAAAACGAGGGTGGGGGCGTGGTCAGCACACATTTTCAAGAAAGCATGCGTGTGTGTGAGAATGTGGAGCACGCGCGCACAGGAGCAAAGGGAGAGAGGATTTGGGGAAACAGCCCTAGAAATTAGCCAAGCATGCATGTTTCAAATATTCACTAAAAATCGAGTTTTCATGTTACAGTCAACTTTTTCTCAGATTTGTGTACTCAACATTCTCAAGAGTCTTCATATGAACTAGTGATTGAATCAGAGTATCAGTTTTTGGCCGGCGGATGTGTAAAGCATTATTTTAGCATTAGCAATAAATTCAATTTGCTTTATATCAATCATTTTTTGAGGTATGAAGTTGCCTTTGCACATGGTAACATGTTGTAGTGTCTTCCACGTGACATACCAAGTTTGGTGTTGATATCTCAAAGATTTGCTGAGATTTGACCAAACGTCCTGTTTGGTTGCTTTGTTGCAGATTTTGATTGGCTCTACCGGACAAACGGTTTTGAAAATCAGAAATCCCAACGATAACTTTTGTGAGGCTCAGTCTGGATATCATCTATGGCAATTTTGAAGAAAATTCAACCAAAAATGTAGGAGGAGTAGGGAAAAAACGCGTTTCCTTAATCTTTATTGTACAGAAAAATCCAATATGGCGGCCGTTATAGCTTCTTGAGGCTTTTTTATTCCTCATGAGAAATAAGGCATATGTAATGAATTTCAGAATTTTGGGACTTATGGCCTGCAAATGGCATCAATTTGAAAATTGACATATTGGGGCGTGGCCTGTAGCGCCACCTATTGTCTCACATGGCCCATGTTTGGTATGGTAGTTACTAATGGTCTGCAGTTTCAACATGCCAAATTTCACAACTTTTTACGGTACTGGTCTAGGGGCTGCCATTGACTCCCATGGGTAAAAAATAATAATAATACCACCAATAACAATAGGGTTCTCCTACCGGAGGAACCCTAATGAGCAGCGTGAATGGTCAACATAGTGCAGTCGGATACTGAGATAAAGTGGCTTATGCATACTGAAATGCCATTAGATGGACTTATAATAGTTAAATAAGTGAATGAATGTCAATGGGAGTCCTTGGCCTTGTTGAAGAGGCCATTAGCAGATGGAAAGAAACTGTTCTTATGGCGTGATGTTTTGGTCCTGATGGACCGCAGCCTTCTGCCAGAGGGGAGTAGCTGGAACAGGGAGTGACCAGGGTGGGAGGGGTCGGCCACAATCTTCCTCGCACGCCTCAGGGTCCTCGAGGTCTGCAGGTCCTCGAGGGTAGGCAGATTGCAGCCGATCACCTTCTCAGCAGTGCGGATGATACGCTGCAGTCTGCTCTTGTCCTTGGCAGTGGCAGCAGCGTACCAGATGGTGATGGAAGAGGTGAGGATGGACTCAATGATGGCTGTGTAGAAGTGCACCATCATTGTCTTTGGCGGGTTGAATTTCTTCAGCTGCCGTAGGAAGTACATCCTCTGTTGTGCTTTTTTGGTGAGGGAGCTGATGTTCAGTTCCCACTTGAGGTCCTGGGAGAGGATGGTGCCCAGGAAGCGGAAGGACTCCACAGTGTTGACTGGGGAGTCGCACAGGGTGATGGGGGTGAGTGGGGCTGTATTCTTCCTGAAGTCCACAACCATCTCCACTGTCTTAAGAGCATTGAGCTCTAAGTTGTTCTGGCTACACCAGGTCACCAGGTTGTCAGCTTCCCACCTATAGTCAGACTCATCCCCGTCAGAGATGAGCCCAATGAGGGTGGTGTCGTCCGCAAACTTCAGAAGTTTGACAGACGGATGACTGGAGGTGCAGCTGTTGGTGTACAGGGAGAAGAGCATAGGGGAAAGGACGTAGCCCTGAGGAGATCCGGTGCTGATGGACCGGGAGTCAGAGACTTGTGTTCCCAGCTTAACGCACTGCTTCCTGTCAGACAGGAAGTCTGTGATCCATCTGCAGGTGGAGTCCGGCACGTTCAGCTGGGAGAGCCTGTCCTGAAGCAGGGCAGGGATGATGGTGTTGAAGGCAGAGCTGTCCACAAACAGGATCCTGGCATAGGATGCTGGGGAGTCCAGGTGCTGTAGGGTGAAGTGGAGGGCCATGTTAACGGCGTCATCCACAGATCTGTTGGCTCTGTAGGCAAACTGCAGTGGGTCCAGGAAAGGGTCTGTGATGGATTTGAGGTGTGCCAGCACAAGGCGCTCAAAAGACTTCATTACCACAGAGGTCAGGGCGACGGGTCTGTAGTCATTGAGTCCTGTTGGCCTTGGCTTTTTGGGCACAGGGATGATGGTGGAGGACTTGAGACAGGCTGGCACATGGCATGTCTCCAGGGAGGTGTTAAAGATGTAGGTGAACACCGGAGACAGCTGGTCAGCGCAGTGCTTGAGGGTGGCAGGAGAGACAGAGTCCGGCCCAGCTGCTTTGCGGGGGTTCTGCCTCTTGAAAAGTCTGTTAACTTCATCCTCCTGAATGGAGAGAGTTGTCACTGTAGAGGGGGTGAGGGAGAAGGCCTCGTGGGTGGGAAGGGGTAGTTCAGGACAACAACCTTATCTCTCATGATCATCCATGGAATATTGCAGTATAGAGAGACATACACTCTTACTTTAACATAACATATGTGAACAACATTAATTTTCCATTACAAAGGTTATTAACGAGTCATTATTTTTCTTTTGTCCTGATAAAACGGATACCTTTTAAGCCTGAATCTTGGTACATCTGGTCTGTTTTGTTGTTTATTCGCAGCTACAGTTCTCATTTTCTTCACAGGCAACACACTCTGCAACTGCGCCTAAACCATACTTAACAGCGCTTTTTATAGCGGGCATGGACGTATCCAGAACGAACTGACGTGTAGGTACAGGCATCCCATCAATACCATCGGTGGGCACATCTCCCATCAGAGGGTCGAACTGCACACAGTTGTCGCATCTCTTTCTAGCTATGATCTGCTCATTATGAGACATGACAGTAGTTGTACGAACATTAGCTTCGGCCCCGTGAGTACCCAGGTTCTCAAAGGCATGATGTTCAGCACAAGCATTTACACATCGATTCTTAACTCTTTGCTCAATTTTCATACCCTTATCATTTGCTGTTTTTTCAACGATTCCTATTCCTTTCTCTCTTCGGAATATATGTCCTTTCTTAGCATTTGTTTTACTGGTGTATCCACTAGCTTCGCCTTTAGAGGCATACTCCTTCATTCTAATCTGTTGTCCGAGTCGTTCGTTCGTCCCGTAAGCTGCCTCTCCCGTGTCCAAGTTTTTGACTTTCGTGCAAACGTGGTTATCTCCCTTTACTTCCTTCATTAATTTATCTAACTTCTTGCCAGTGTCAATAACATCCATGGCGGCGTCTTTTCCAATTTTGCCTTTCAACGCTTTCCTTTGCTTTGAAGCTTGGTTCAGCTTCTTGGTGGCCTTTGCTGTACCAGCTCCGGTAAGAAAATCTCCGGTAAGGGAGTATGCCACATTTATTGCTGACTTGATAACACCGTGAACATCTCCGTTTTTATCAGATTCAATTGCCTGGTCGACAGATTGTATAATTCCATAAGGCTTACTTTCAATAGCAGATACCGTTGTATCGTACACAGCTCCACCTGATGCGCCCGCTAGTCCACCAAGAACGAATCCTCCTCCAACTCCACCAGTTAGAGCTCCAACTCCCATCACAACAAATGTGCGACTGGCACCTTTCATGCAATCATGACCATGTTCCGTATCCCGAAATACATAGTGAACTACACCCTTTACGTGCCCTAAAACTGGAGTGCCGTCAATGGTTTCCAAAGCTGATTTACCCATCTTCTCCAGGACTCTCTTCGCTTCAGCCTCGTCACCCGCAACACAATGATAATATGCACGAAATGGAGCAGCAATAAGACTTCTCTCAGAATATTCCACCCAAGAATTCACAGCATTCTCTACAAACTTTTTGGCAAACTTTTTAGCATATTTAGCGTCCTGCTCATTTAGTATCACTCCTACAAGAGCGAAAGAACCAGCTACAACCAGATTCACACTGCTATCAACAGCAGTGATGATTTCTCCGACCACCGGAATTGACTGTGCTGCACCCATTCCTGTGAACACAGAAAACAAACTATGAGACACACATTGAAACATAAACCATGAAAATCACCATACAATAGTGGGTTTAGTTATACCCATATTATCTAACCTGGAATCTCCCGGGCCACACCAGGGTGTCATCCAGAAAGAAATCAAGCTTTGAGACGTGCAGTGGGCACAGATTAAAACCGGATCACTAGTCAAACTAATATTTTGTAGAAAATTGTCAAAAATCAGAATCTTGTTAATCGGCTACTACAAACCCGACCCCGAAATAAGTGACTCTGGTAACCGGGGTTTTAACAGCAATCATTGCATCGGCTAAGCTGTCACATTGATACAAACCCATTGACCTGTTGAGGTCAATGGGAAAAGGATGAGCTCGGGGGTACATCAGATTATATTTGTGCTGGACGTTTCCATGTGGGATGGGCAATAACAGTGAAAGTGCCATAATTCACAATCTACTCACGCTCACTAAAACGAGATGTGAGTGTGTCAGCATTCTCACACTATTTTCTCCTTGAATTTGCTGTTGTGGGAATCTATGCAATAAAACAGATTTAAAAACTTTAACGTCAGAGGCAACAAGCGATATATATTCCAATAGTCCAAGGGCCGACATATATTCCAGCATGTGGAGAGATATTATTGCCTCCATTCTTGATAGTTTGAATTCATTTATTTTGAAACCCATGTCAATAATATAATTAAAACATATTTTTATCATATGCTAAGACGCAACCGTTTCTCTCTCAGGCTGACACTGAAAGACTAATGCACGCCCATCTCTCTCTCATCTCGCTCATATCTTCTCACCCTATCTCTAAGGGAGAGCCCGGACACCCTGCGGAGAAAACTCATTTCGGCCGCTTGTATTCGCGATCTCGTTCTTTCGGTCACTACCCACAGTTCATGACCATAGGTGAGGGTAGGAACGTAGATCGACTGGTAAATAGAGAGCTTCGCCTTTCGCCTCAGCTCCTTCTTCACAACGACGGACCGATGCAGAGCCCGCATCACTGCGGACGCCGCACCGATCCGCCTGTCGATCTCGCGCTCCATCCTTCCCTCACTCGTGAACAAGACCCCGAGATACTTGAACTCCTCCGCTTGGGACAAGATCTCCTCCCCGACCCAGAGATTGCACTCCACCCTTTTCCGGTCGATAACCATGGCCTCAGATTTTGAGGTGCTGATTCCCGTCCCAGCCGCTTTGCATTCGGTTGCGAACCGCTCCAGTGAGAGCTGAAGGTCACGGCCCGATGAAGCCAACAGGACCACATCATCTACAAAAAGCAGCGACCCGATCCTGAGGTCACCAAACCGGACCCCCTCAACGCCCTGGCTGCGCCTAGAAATTCTGTTCATATAAGTTATGAACAGAATCGGTGACAAAGGGCAGCCCTGGCGGAGTCCAACCCTCACCGGGAACAAGTTCGACTTACTACCGGCAATGCGGACCAAACTCTAGCACCGGTCGTACAGGGACCGAACAGCCCCCGATCAGGGTACCCCGTACCGGATTCGGGTGAAGTGCCTTGCCTAAGGACACAACGTCATTTAGCGCTGCCGGGAATCGAACTGGCAACCTTCAGATTACTAGCCCGATTCCCTAACCGCTCAGCCACCTGACTAGGAACACAGACAATGAATGTCAGTGTAACTAAGTTTAGTGTCATTCATTCAGCCATGTACTACCTTCTTCTCATATTCCAGTTTTCATATCTCCAGCCTTGTTTTTTTAATTAAAAGTCTCTTATACTCTATATCGAGCCTCTTATACTCAATATCGAGCTCCGGGGTTCTTTTATACAGGGCCCTCACATTGTCTGCTCCAACCTGAAATAAATAAAGAACAGTGTCCCTTAGCAAGGCACACTTGGAGAAAGTTGAAGGTGTCCATTTGACTACAGTGTTTCAAGGTTCATTGCTTATACCTCATGTCTTTGTCTTGGCCTTGAAGTGGAGGCCCTAGGCTCAGGGGGAGGAAGAAGTTCCTCTTCCTGCTGAGTTTAACACCATAGCAATTTAATCAATTGAGTCATATTTGAAATGAGCTCTTCAAGGACTTGTGTCTCATGTTCAGACCACCACCATTAGCGAGTCATTACAGACACTTCAACCACAACCACACAGTCACACACTCTCTCACCATCTGTGTTGCAAGTGGTAAAAAAACTCAAAAGTGTACCCCCAAAACACTCTGAGCAGGCAGACACAGTCTCCTGATCATCTAGGACCTCCACTTGAGAAAGTAAATGGCCTATTTGATCAATATTCAGCAACCACTTATGGCATACATACTGGCGTATGACTATTAGTTTCACTGTTACCTCTGTATGGCACAGTGGGACAACAGTGGGTGGTGGCAGCAACACCACCGTATTTCCTGTCACTGCAGAGAACAGTAATACATTTCACTCCTACAATATTCATAAATAATTGTTGAATGATCATGGTCACATAGATTACTCGAAACATACTCTGTAGATATGCCTGGGTTTCTGAGCTGCTGCCACCAGGGTCTGAAGAAATGCCCCCTTCCACTCCTTCCATCATTAGGCAACCCTGATTGCTGGAGAGGGCCAGCTCCTCAGCAGGAGTGAAGTCCTGTGGAGGAGGGCCCCCTCCAGTTTTCTTTGCCTAATTTTTTTCTTGTTGGCTGCAAGCAATGAAGACGGAGGAGCTAGATTGAAATGAGACTCTAGTCTGGACTCTAGACTAGAATTAAGGATTTCAAATAACAATTTCTGGGGGTTTCACTTTTGAAAACTTGTCATGAACTACCCTTTCTAAATATTGAGTTACTGATGCGTTTGATACTATTTAAGATTTTGCAAGAATGTTTCTTTTACGCCGGATGTGTTGCCACGTGCAGTTAGCTTTCTATAAAACGCGTAACTTTCCACGCCCCTAACTGTTGACATATGCCTACTTATTAAGCCAACGCGGCAATTTTGTGAAAGTGAAGTTACAAAACATCGGGGCTGTGATATAAACAGACTTTCTGTTATGTAGAAGAGAACGACGACGACCCCCCCCCCCCCTTCCCTCCTTAACCTCTTGAAATTCCTCTGCTTTGAGACATCACTTTTGTGTCACTTCATCCGTTAAGCCAGTGGGTTGCTGGCGCAGACGCTGTCAGAGATGGCGATGGAGAGTTTCAGGCAGTTCTTATTCGCTCTGTGCGGTGCTGTGTCTGTCGGGTTTGTGGCTATAATTTTTGTCCTGAGATGGATATTTCACTTTAAGGAAGGTTTGGCATGGGATGGAGGACTCGCCGAATTCAACTGGCATCCGGTTTTAGTCGTTATCGGTTTTATTTTCATACAAGGAATTGGTGAGTGTAATAATAAATACCAGAATACTATTACGTCAGTTTCACTTACGTAGTTACTACCAAAAGTTAGAGACAGTTCAAGATTTCTTAAGAAGTCGAAACATTTGTGAAACGAAAACGGTGAAGTTGATCCTGTGCAACAACAAACCTTGAAAACTGATACGAATTGGCAAATGCTGCGAGTACTTTCAGTAATTCCTTCCAAGACTGTGCTAAGAGTTCTCAACAGGATTTATGCAGATTCCAGAATTCCCAAAATTGTATTCGACGAGGCTGGAGATTAATTAGCTTGCGTCACAACAAATCCACTTGAATTTGCTTGTAACGGTGTAACCTTGGCATACAAATAAATAACATAGTAAGTATCAAACCTGTAATGGACTAACCTCATCAGAATATTTAATTTTCTCTTGGCCAAACAGATGTTTTGATTAATATTAGATTGACGTTTACAAACAACAGGCATACTAACATTTGAAATGGTATTTCTTTCAGCTATCATTGTATACAGACTGCCATGGAGCTGGAAATGCAGCAAGTTAATGATGAAGTTCATTCATGCTGGCCTCAATATACTGGCCTTCAGCTTTGCTGCTGTATCCATGGTAGCAGTCTTTGACTTCCATAATGCCCAAAACATCCCCAATATGTACAGCCTACACAGCTGGGTGGGGCTAGCAGCTGTCATACTATACTCACTACAGGTAACTTACCTTCAACGTATGATATTAAATATATACATTACTTATTCAACGCTTCATACTATATTCAAAGATTTATGTCTGCATGGATATGTATAATGTGGAGTCAACCTAACTTTTATGATGGAAGGGTTGACAAAACAGTTAAACAGACCTTTACATGTATTGTGCTATATACATATATATACATACATACATACATACATACATACATACATACATACATACATACATACATACATACATGTATATGTGTGTGTGTGTGTGTATATATAAAACAAATGTGAGAAAGATGTAATTTGGATAAATGGGAACAAATTGATCCTTTAAGCTGATGTGTCATGACTTTATGCCGGTGCTCTTGGCTTGACGCCTTGTCCTGACATCTCTCTTGTCCTACAATGAGCAGCTTGTTCTGGGACTTTGTGTATACCTGATACCCATTACACCTCTATCCTGGAGAGCTGCTCTGATGCCCATGCACATCTACAGTGGCCTCTTCATCTTCACCAGCGTCATAGCAGCAGCCCTCATGGGCATCACAGAGAAACTGATTTTTGGCCTGTAAGTTGTTTTTTGTTCAAATACATACATTTATAGAATTGGGACATAAAGATTACAAAGTACAAAATAATCTTTATGTAAGTCATCTAAAGACTAACATCTGGCTCTTTGTTTCATCTTAGGAAAGATCCCAAGTACAAGGACTCGCCCCCAGAAGCAGTGTTTGTGAATGTGCTAGGAGTGCTCATAGGAGTTTTTGGAGCAGTCATACTTTGGATCGCCACTCGGCCTGCTTGGAAGCGCCCCAGTGAGCAGGTCCTGCAGCGCCTGCAGACCGACGCTGGACTGGCAGCTGGCCCTGGAGCTGGTGCTGCCGCGCTGCCACAGCACACTGAGAGGATTGACCTGGAGGCCAGCGGAGATGCCAGAAGGAGAAATGGAAAACCGGAAGACCCAGGACCGGCCAACTGACCGGCCAACTGACCGGCCAACTGAGTGCCTCAAGAAACCCACCTGCTGGTTCTGTCTGTCTTGCCTTATGCTGTCTCTAAAGTGTCTACTCTACTACTGAGAAAGTACCAAAACTAAAAGGAACTCCTGTTTTACAAACCTTTGCCTATTTAGTTAGCTCCTTGGAATTGTTTCCATCCTTCCCAGAATATTTGCCTTTGAGCTTTTAATTGAATTATTTATGTATATTTCAGAAGGGACTGTAGTATGATAAATAATAATTTCACAGCCCATATCATCAATGCATTTAATATCAAAGTATATTTATGCCAGGCAATATATATTCAAAGGTCAATTTACACAGCTTATGTATTTTTTGTTAGTTTTTTACAAATTGTATTACCATGATTAAATGGTTAGAAATTTATGAAGCCAAGCAAAAGTTATCAATATGATCTTTTCTTCTATTATTGTTATTAGGTTCTTGTAAAGAGTTTTTTTTATATTCTTTAATAAACAGTATATTTGACTAAAAATGAACTGTTTACATGCAAGTCATGTTTGAATCAACATTTAAAGTTGCAGATCCAGGTTCCTCTCAGTCATATTGATAGACTGCATTTTTGGAGATTCATTTGAATTCATTTGAAGAGTCCTTTGGGACACAATCATCAAGTTAATTGCCATTTGTAACAGCTACAAGTATACTGGAATTTGTCCTTCTCCTCTTGACAATCCCTAGCAGCCTATTTAAACATCTTAAAAAGTATTTACACCTGTAATATTTCCTAACCTTGAAAGCTACTGTACTTATATATAAATACAAATGTGAAAATGTTCATCCTCAAAACAACTGAGAATAACTTAAGCAAAAAATAACAAAGATAATAGAATAACATAAACGATTAAGCTAACAATATGGAAAACAATTTATCATCAACATGCATCATGTTTCAACAAACAATTTTTCAGACTGTTGACAACTTAGTAAAGCATTTTGTTATCATTTTAGTTGAACGTGTAGCATGTTGTGATTAAAGAGTGCTCCCTACTGGCAGACAGAATACATCAAAGTTTAGGTCTCCTGAAATCAACACTGTCCTTGCTCGGCATCCGTAATTCCGCATTCGTGCGTTGTGTTTGGTTGCAGGAAAACTTGCTGTGGACACATTTAAGGTTTGTGAACTTAAGTGGCCCTAAATTGGTTAAGTATAACTGTTGTTGAATAAATAGCAAGCGCACTATGTTGCCAGTAAACAAATGTGTAGATTACATTTAGAGCTAATCTTTGTTGCAGGAGTCGAAGGCCAACCCCATTTGTACACCCACAACCGGCTAGTTAGCTAGCAAGCACTAGGTTAGTATTTTTGTATTCTTTGTTAGACTAGCAACTTCACTTGGTTTAGTGACAGTTTAACATAGACACGTAGCGTACATATGACAGATTCCGAATTACTTCAACGTTGCCAACAGGAATCTTGGGTATCAGGACGAAACCCATACCGTAATGTGTAGCAAATGGTTTTGTGAGCGAACCTTAGCTCTATCTCGCTAGCAGCTAGGTACTAGTATGCAGCGCTTGGGTGGGGCTACTTCGAAAGCGAAGTTAGCTGTCAGCATATCATTTCAGACAGCCAGTAAAGACGCTGATGCGGTGCTGCTAGCACATCCTTGTTCGGACGGAGGTGAGAACGCCTAGTTAACAAACAATTGTAGCTTATGAGCATCGGCATCAGTTGTCGGCTAGCATTAACGCAAGCCCACTTTATAAATCAAAACAAACTGTCTAATTCTAGTATAGGTTTCCTATCGTAAAGGTAATGTGGCTGGAAAGCACAATGTAATACACTTTTGGCTAGCCTACTGCAATTACTGTACGTGGGAGCTTTTTGGCCAACAATATTAAGTTAAACACCTGACAGTAGTTTAACAACCTGGTTAAATTAACGGTATTAGCTTAGCTAGCTAGCATACGGAACTTGAAGAAACAAACGCACCAAGCGTGTTTGTCCAACTTCAAAACTGCATTAACTCAGTTTCTTTGTATCACTCGGTCGGATGTGGAGAAGTTGCTGGGCATGTTGTTCTAGCTTCCCGGTGAGGCCTAATAAAGTCTGAAGTTCCTTGACAGAAGAGCGCTTTTCAGACCAGAACCCTGTTCATTGTAGAGAAATGTACTGTGTTGCTAGAGGTAGTTGTTTTAGATCCAGCATTGTGTCAACTAGTGGACTGTAAACCGTATGCAAGTGAATAACATGGCAGGAGTGTTCAATTGGAACAGGTTTGGTGTGAAATATCTATAGTTTTTTGTATGTGTCCCACAGTTTTGACATCATGTCGGACAAAAGTGAGCTAAAAGCAGAGCTTGAAAGGAAGAAACAGCGCCTGGCCCAGATCAGGGAGGAGAAGAAAAGGAAGGAAGAGGAACGCAAGAAGAAAGAGGCAGGTCCAGCCTGAACACTATTACAGAAAGAATCCCTTTCATTTATATAGCCCCTTTCTCACACACAAAGCACATGCTTTACAGATGAAAATAAATGAGAATTACAATGAAATGCAAATATAAAATACAGATATACATATATAAATGCCGGCCAGTCACCTTGCCTAGACATTCACACTGGCATGGCAACACACGGCATGCTAACGAGCATCACCTCGGAGCCTCGTAAGCTGCACCTGATCTGAGAGGCCTAAAGCATCCGTCACGTCCTCCTGTGTATCAGGTTGACCAGAAGAAGGATGCTGCCCCGCACCCGGACGACTCGGACCTGGAGAAGAAGAGGCGCGAGGCAGACGCCCTGCTCCAGAGCATGGGCCTCACCGACACACCTGCTGGTAAGAAACCCACACCTCAACTGCATGGTTGAGTTTAGCCTTACGGGACTAAACTGGCTGAGGGTGTTACCTTCTCTTGGGGGTTTTGGAGATATCGGCCGTAGAGATGTCTGCCTTCTGTTGGATATGATGGAGCTTGATTGGGCTTGTCTTGTGGTGCGCAAAGCCAGACATCTCTGTGGTCGATATATCCAAATCTTGGCGACTCACACCAGAATAATCTAGATGAATAAATAGCGTTACAGTTAATTGGGAAAGTATTTGTTTTGTGAGTAAACTGTCCCTTTTAAATCTTCAAACTACAATAGTCTAAAAATGTGGAAGAACAATTTCCCAAGCAACCACAAGGGGGCAGAAGTGGTCCATTGTAGAACCTAACGGTTGGGGTCGCCACAAAACGAGAGGAAAAGGGGAAGGTAATGTTGGGAGTCGTGCAGTCAAACATACTTATTTTAGCAAGTCATCCATTTGGTCTAGATACATTTTTATAGTTCAATCTTCAACAAGATTCTACTGCCAATGGCACAAACTAAAACCATTTTCTTTTTTTGTTTTCTCTCTTTTGGCCACTCAATATCTGCTCCATGTTTAGCTGTTTATCCTCACCTTGACTTTGCCGACTGCCCCTCTATATTTTGTTGCACCATTGTTAGTCGTCCTGTAACAGAAGATCCGTCTGTTTCTCCTTCCAGCCCCCCCCCCCACGTCACCAACCTCCAAATCTGTGGGCACGCCAAGCGAGGCAGGGAGCCAAGACTCGGGCGATGGCGCCGTGGGACCCAGGTAGCAACACCCCAGGATGTTTTAATGGGCCAAATGCTTTCCTTTCTCTCGGCTTACAGTCCCCATCCTCAAAGCATGCTGCTGCTGTAATTGTGGCAGCAGTGCACATATTTATTTTAAATGCACGGGTAGATTTGGGACTGAAGGCAGATGTTGATATAATTTTAGCCTTTGCGTCTCACAGGTCTTCACATGTAGATCATCGTCTAAAAACAATAGTTAGTGTGCTTTTTAAAAATCTTTGTCTTTTCAAGATTATGGGGAGGTGAATTTGAAAGGTAAAGGTGTATTTTAAATCATCATAGCATTGTTGTGTGCCCATGCTACAGTACAAGTTTTTTCCAGAGCGGGTCATGTATGCAAAACATGTTGCTCATTGTGACTGTCAAATTTGAGGTACAAATCAGTACACTAACCTATTTGTTTTCTGTTTGTTTGTCTCAATGGGGTCAGACCTCTGGAGAGCAACACTGGTCAACCTCTGTACAGTTCAGCGTTGCACACTAAGAACTTGCATTTACAAACCATGTACGTGAAAAAAAAAAAAAAAAAACGCTGAGATTTATATCGTCCCAGAAAAGGATGACTAGCTTATGCTGTGGGTGTGCATGTTTATTCAGTGTGTGTTCTGTTGAATTAGCACAGTCCTAAATGAACAATAAAACAGCAGGGGCCTGGGGAGCTTCTTAACCCCTAATTAGAGCCTCGTCCCTGGGCTGAAACTCTAGCTCCCCCAGTGTCCCATCAGGCCCAGGGAGTTCTTCCTCCAGCCCAGGGCCCTACGTGTTGAGTCATTTCCCTCACCAGCATGGCCATTTCCTACACACATGGAGGTCATGTTTTCTGCCTCAGGGCTCTCTCTCCCCATCTCCCCCCCCCCCTCTCCATTTCATCTGTTGCTCACTCTGTTGCCCTCCTCCCAGCCTCCCTCCCAGCCTCCCAGCCTCCCTCCCTCCCAGCCTTCATGCTCTGTTCAGATGGTGTGACACAGTTCCTGCTGCATCAGGCCTTCGGGCTCTTCAGTTAAACATGCCATCCCAGTCAGAGGGCCTCTGCTTTACATGAACATAAACTCCCCCTGATCCCCCAGGATAAAAAAGGATTTCATAAAACACTGAATGTTTAAATAAGCAATGAATCTTCCATGTTACATATGGCACGTACAAAAGAATCTGCACGTGTTTTTATTTTAGTTTCCTTCCAATATTTTCAATGGAATGATCCTTGGGATATGATATTGAATGAACCGAACAGAAGTTTCTTTTGGGGCCAGTGAGCATGTGTGTATAAGTTGTAACTGGTTTCATCTCCCTGTTTTGTGGCTGCTCTCTCTCTCTCTCTCTCTCTCACTAATGCTGCCTTGTTGCTGTGCCACTAACCAGGACTCTACACTGGGACTCTGACCCATCCACGCTCCTGCTTCACTCTGATTCTGAACTGGGGTACTGAAGGCTATCTTCTCCTTTCTAATCATTCTCTCTCTCTCTCTCAGTCGCTCTCTGTCTCTGTTTCTCTCTTTCTGTCTCTGTCTCTCTCTCACTTGCTCTCTCTGTGTGTTGCTGTTTCTCTCTCTCTTTCTCTTTTAACTCAAGCATTGATGCTCCTCTTGACTATCTCACCATTTTAATCCTGATTAAAAGCATGCTTTTTTCTGATTTAGTATTGTAAGCTAATGACCAACTACCCTTCTCATCCCCATGAATAATCGAAAGATTAATATTTAATGGCGGTGCTTGAGACGCCTGTAAAAAAAACCCCAAAACAACTGTGTACTTATATTGTGCCTAGGACTATCAGTGTTTGCTTCATCATGTGCCGTTCTCCTCGGCCCTGGAGAGTGTCTGAAGATGTCGTGTGTTCCTAGGCGCAGCGCGGCGAAGCTGGGCATGGCAAAGGTCACGCACGTGGACTTCCCTCCCCGGGAGATGGTGTCGTACACCAAGGAGACCCAGACCCCGGTCCTGACCCAGCAGAAAGAAGGTGGGGATGCTGAATACGTTGACATCCGTGTGACTCGGGCAAAGGCGAGAGCGGCGGCCGCGGCGTGCGTTTTTGCCCGTGCGTCGAGCCGGCGAGCCCGTGTGATCACGCCAGTGGGGTAGGAAGTACACAGAGAGGGAAGGAGAGGGCCTCGACCGGGCACGGAGATGAAAGCCAGGGGAAATTGCAGGGGCCCCGGGAAACATAAGAAGTCAAAGGAGAGATTAAATTCACACACGTAGGCTTGCCCCCTGAACCCCCCACCCCCCCTCCCACCCCATCAGGCCCATATACCCCCCCGCTCCAATTAACATGCAGTATGAGAGGGCCAGTAGGGAGCTGAGAGCCAGTAGATTGGGGGAGATATGAAGCTCTTTGTGTGCCCATCTAATGCATATGAAGCATGTCAATATGTAATTGCTACACAGTAGCTTTCATGTGGTTGTTTGTGCTTATCTTCAAAACCAGAATATATATTACGTTGACTGCTTTTTGGAGTTGCTCGTAGGAAGTTGTCGGTGTATATTGGAAGTTGTCAGTGTATATAGGAAGTTGTCGGTGTATATAGGAAGTTGTCTGTGTATATAGGAAGTTGTGGGTGTATATAGGAAGTTGTCGGTGTATATAGGAAGTTGTGGGTGTATATAGGAAGTTGTCGGTGTATATAGGAAGTTGTCGGTGTATATTGGGCTTGCAGTGTGTTAGCTGTCAGAGTTACGGCAGTAAACAAGACAAGCTCTAAACCAGTTGAGTTGGCCCTAGTCTTGAGGTAACAAATCCAAAATTAAAGATTCCCCTAAAGAGGACATGACCAGTTAATGTAAACAATATGAAACTGGCACAATAAACTTTATCACTGTTATCACATAGGTCCTTGCCCATTTATTCTAGGTATTATGTTTGGTTTGGGGGCTCAGAGAAGTGTTGTTGTCCATGAAATGGTATGTTGTGTATCTTCATAGAAGTGGACAAAACTTGTCTCGATGCTTTGAGCACTGGTCTTGGTGCTTTAAAAAAAACAAGTCTTCCTTCACACTTTGTTGACATTGTGCAGTTGTCAGATTCATCCAGGATGGGAGCCAGCCAGGTGACAGAGCTTTGTCACCGAGGACAAACGCTATGATTCCTCTGGAAGGCCGTGAGCGCAGGCAGTGAGGGATGAAAAGCTGGCCTCTCAGTCGCGTGGCGGCCCGTGGGCTCTGCAGGCAGGCCATTGTGAGACTGTGTTAAACAAGGATGGTTTCTGCCGGCTGTTCAACACTAGACCCCCATCACTCCCTGCAACTATGCAATCATTTCATCAACTCTCTCTCCCTCTCCTGTCTTCTCCGCTCAGCGAACAGGCACATAACAAAACACACTCAGTGACATTGTACGTTGTTTAGTTTTTTTCTCTCTCGCGCCATCACGCCTGGCACTCGGCGAGGCGCCGTCCCCTTGGCGACTCGCACCCCTCCTGCGCATATTTGATGTTGGGGGGAGGCGACGGGCTGGCGCTCTGATTGAGCGATTCATCATGTTGTCAAGAGGAGGCGACCGCGCGGCACTCTCAAGGTCAGCGGGCGGCGACGGGAGCCGCGGCGACAGTGCTCCCTGCTTGCCCGGGGGGGCGGGGGGGGGGGGAGCGGGAGTTGCCGCCGTGCCCGCGCCCACCAGAGAACGGAATTAAAGGTGTATTACTAATCCTTCCGTTCTGGATACGGATCGGCGTGTGTTCTCCCGTTCTGGATACGGATCAGCGTGTGTTCTCCCGTTCTGGATACGGATCAGCGTGTGTTCTCCCGTTCTGGATACGGATCAGCGTGTGTTCTCCCCTTCTGGATACGGATCAGCGTGTGTTCTCCAGTTCTGGATACGGAGAGGCGTGTGTTCTCCCGTTCTGGATAGGGAGAGGCGTGTGTTCTCCCGTTCTGGATAGGGAGAGGCGTGTGTTCTCCCGTTCTGGATAGGGAGAGGCGTGTGTTCTCCCGTTCTGGATACGGAGAGGCGTGTGTTCTCCCGTTCTGGATACGGAGAGGCGTGTGTTCTCCCGTTCCTGGAGGCGGTGAACTCTCCTAACAGTCTGTAAAGGGGAATGGTTGAATTGGAAGCTATGAGTCAAGTGACAGTGTAGCGGTAGTCAATTACCAACCAGATGGTTCCAGTTGCGACTCCAACGGTATACTTATTTGCCTGGTATCGCCAGATCAGTTCGCAAAGGCTTATTAGTCTGGAACCTCTCTGTTCATTTTTGGATTTACAAGGGGCAGGATAAACAAGCGCAGACCAAAATGCCTCTGGATGATATTGGACAGAAAACCAATCAGAGAGACAAAACGTCATCTTGGTTGTTTCGTTTTTTGTTTTTTTATGCCTAGACTGCACTCCTCTGGACAGTCATTTTATTAAACCCGCCCCCTTTCAGATAAACGGTTGTGATTGGCCCGACACTTTCCATGCCGGAGGGAAATCTGTGTGAATGGGAGGATGGACACACCTGACAGATAAACTTAACCATGAGCTTGCAGATTGGTCTGGTTCACAGACTACATACTTACAGAACTTTAAACTAATGCTGAGTTTTCTGGTTTGCAAGCCATTGAAGGATTAGCTGTGATTTAGGCCAATAGTGTGCAGGAAATGTCTGTGGCTGGTGACTCCAGAACAGGAACATGTTCAGACAGCAGGGACCGACTTAACGCAGCGTCAGTAAGTGCTGCTTAACAAGAGCTTGTAATTATGGTGAAAGATACCGGGACTCATCGTGTCTGGAGCTCTTTAAAATAAAATATATAAAAAAGGCTCCAGGACTACAAGTGTAGGGAGCATTTGAGCAAATTTGAAATTTAATTAAATTTGATTGTTTTAATCACAGAGAATTCAGAGGAAGGTCAAAACTTTTAATCAGTAAAGGGCCTCAACAGCCTCTTGTTAAAAGTGCCTCTCTTCCAGCATAGTCACCTTTTATACTCTCGCACTTGACGATTAGAGGTTCTGTCTATTGTTAGATTTAGTCTCCTGCCACAGACTTGGTTTCTGCAGGAACAGAGTGGCCCTGCACCATTGGTCTCACCTGTTTTCATCAGCGGATTTTTGTTTTGTGTTGGTAGGAGCTTGAGAAGAAGGTTGTGACCACCTGTGTAAGTAGAATAGCCTCCTCTTTAGTGCTCCTGTGTTCTGTAAGGACAGAGGGGGTCAGCAGTGTTTAAACTGGTGGTGACGGTGTCAGCGCTCTCTGAAGCGTGCCATGTCACAGCTGACTGTGTCTTGGATCAACCTGCTTGTCAGAGGACTTGAGTGCCGCGCCCCCCAGTGTGAGCGCGGCAGGTCCACTCAGAGAGACACGGAGCGCACCATAATCACGCTCCAACATCACGATCCAACATCACGGTCCAACATCACCACTCCAACATCACGCTCCAACATCACGCTCCAACATCACGCTCCAACATCACCGCACCATAATCACACTCCAACATCACCGCTCCAACATCACGCTCCAACATCACGCTCCAACATCACCGCTCCAACATCACCGCTCCAACATCACCGCTCCAACATCACGCTCCAACATCACCGCACCATAATCACACTGCAACATCACCGCTCCAACATCACCGCTCCAACATCACGCTCCAACATCACCACTCCAACATCACGCTCCAACATCACTGCTCCAACATCACGCTCCAACATCACGCTCCAACATCACGCTCCAACATCACTGCTCCAACATCACCGCTCCAACATCACGCTCCAACATCACCGCTCCAACATCACGCTCCAACATCACCACTCCAACATCACCGCACCATAATCACACTGCAACATCACGCTCCAACATCACGCTCCAACATCACCGCTCCAACATCACGCTCCAACATCACGCTCCAACATCACCGCTCCAACATCACCGCTCCAACATCACCACTCCAACATCACGCTCCAACATCACCGCTCCAACATCACGCTCCAACATCACCGCTCCAACATCACGCTCCAACATCACCGCTCCAACATCACGCTCCAACATCACGCTCCAACATCACCGCTCCAACATCACCGCTCCAACATCACCGCTCCAACATCACGCTCCAACATCACCGCTCCAACATCACGCTCCAACATCACGCTCCAACATCACCGCTCCAACATCACCACTCCAACATCACGCTCCAACATCACCGCTCCAACATCACGCTCCAACATCACCGCTCCAACATCACCGCTCCAACATCACGCTCCAACATCACCGCTCCAACATCACGCTCCAACATCACCGCACCATAATCACACTGCAACATCACCGCTCCAACATCACCGCTCCAACATCACGCTCCAACATCACCACTCCAACATCACGCTCCAACATCACTGCTCCAACATCACGCTCCAACATCACGCTCCAACATCACGCTCCAACATCACTGCTCCAACATCACCGCTCCAACATCACGCTCCAACATCACCACTCCAACATCACGCTCCAACATCACTGCTCCAACATCACGCTCCAACATCACGCTCCAACATCACCGCTCCAACATCACCGCTCCAACATCACCGCTCCAACATCACGCTCCAACATCACCGCTCCAACATCACGCTCCAACATCACCGCTCCAACATCACCGCTCCAACATCACCGCTCCAACATCACGCTCCAACATCACCACTCCAACATCACGCTCCAACATCACCGCTCCAACATCACCGCTCCAACATCACCGCTCCAACATCACTCTCCAACATCACCGCTCCAACATCACGCTCCAACATCACCGCTCCAACATCACCGCTCCAACATCACGCTCCAACATCACCGCTCCAACATCACCGCTCCAACATCACGCTCCAACATCACCGCTCCAACATCACCGCACCATAATCACACTGCAACATCACCGCTCCAACATCATGCCCGGAGGAAATATGTTTTAAACCAATGCCAGTTTGTTGTTAGAATTTGATTGAAATCTAGATATATATATAACTTTTTTTGTTGTTGCAGTTTTGATCCATCTCACTATTTAGATAGTCATACGTTAGAAAGGTTCGAGCATTTCCAACATGGGGAATCCAAACATGGAGCTCAGTAGTTTAGTCAAAGGTTTGTTTGTGTGTTAGTTTGGGTAAATCGGTGGTGGCTGCGGTCCGTTCCGGAGCCAGAGAGATGAGCACACCTGCAGCAGGGAGTAAAGGTCATTAGTTTTGTACTCGAACAACACTGGACCCATGTAGTGTTTGCATTAATATATTGTCCATTGACAAAGACCTGTGATTATCCCCCCCCCCCCCCCCCCCCACTGGGCTTCCACTCCCCACAAAAGCATTTATTTCTTAAGTGGTACAAAAGCCATAATTGGACCTGCTTTGAGGGGAGGTGTCAGTGTGCAGGACATCGCTGATCTGGGTGAATTCTGTTAAATGTTTCTCTCTCTCTGCATGGTGCCCCCCCCCTCCCTCCCTCCCCACCCCCCTCCCCTACAACACCCCCACCCCCCAGTAGGGTCACAAGGATCACTAGCTTTTCTCCAAATGGCCATTTTGTCTGGCAGGTGCATTATACCCTTTATTTTCAGATTGTCTCTCTGCTCGTAATGCCTGGCAGGTTGATTGCTCTGGCTGCCTCGCCGGGGAAAGGGCTGACGAGCCTGGCCGAGCCCAGCTGAAAGACAGTGATTACTGTTTTCCTTTAAGCCTGATTGAGGCCCTTGAAAGGAAAGATTTTAACCTTCTCCTTTTGGTTCCAGACTACGGCCGTGTATTGAAATGGGTTGTGTCATCAGCCCAGTTCTGTAAACTCATCAGAACAGCAGATCTTCATCCTCTCCCTCCCCCCCGCCATCAGAGAAAGGAAAAGAATCACTTTATATAGACAAAGTGACAGATGACATTATCATTTAGATTATATCAGTGGAGAGGAAATGGCGGTTAGGGCGCGCAAAGCAGTCACCATAGATTCGTTTTACATAGAATGGACCCTACATAGACCCAGAGAAATATTTTCTCCTACGCCTGAATCAATTTCTTCTGATTTATGTATACATGAAAGGAGCAGCCTATGTATGGAAAGCAGGTTTGGGATGTTTGTCTGAGAAAGCGCTCTTGTCTATGAGCCAGTGTGTGGTTTGCCAGCTGGTCCACCCTACAAGCTGTATTTTGTTGTACATTCTCCGGGGTTGAATAGCGCCTCGTAAGACCCCCTGCCGAGACGGTAATTGCGCAGGCTTGCTGTTCAGGCAGAGGCTTGTCTCGGGTCGACCAGGCAGAAAACCTCTGTGCCATCCTCATGCCACCTTTTCAGGAGGAGAAGACAATCCCAGCAGCGCCATCTGCTTCGGAGCTGCTCAGTCAGCTGGCTGGACCGGGGGGCCGGACAGCTGCTCCTCGTCCTCTGGCCCGCTGGCCCCGTCCTGCTGGGGGAGGGGCTACTGGGTTAGTGGGACAGGGAGATGGCTACACTGACAACCACACTCCCTGTTGAATGGCTGGGACTCATTACCGGGGCTGGGGTACGGGGGGGAGGGAGGGAGGGTGGGGGGATGGGACTAGGTCGGCGAGGGGACCCCAACGCGACAAGACGCCCGCTGTGTCCCACCCCCCTATATACACACCCCCACACACAAACGACAACCTCCAGCTCCTTAGAAGCTCAGGTCTTTTCAGAAAGGTGACATTGTGTTGGCAAACCAAACAAACGCCTGGCGAAACTGTCCCATTCCCTTACCCAGAGCAGCCTGCTGAGGATGCAGTGTGCTGACTGAAAGACAAAATCAGGACTTTGTAGCCGTTCTAAAGGCCAGGATCACTGTGCAGCTGAGGGGCTGTGTTGGCCATTGTGGCCAATTGATATGGAAATATTGATTTAAGAACACCTCAACAAAGTGACCATTTAAATGGTCCCAGTTGAATATTGCCGTGTTTTTGTCATAAACCGATACATGAATTAGACTTGTCGTCACTCCTGCTTTGCCAGGTTGACTTCACAATGTGTCTCTTGTCATCCAGCAGAGGAAGAGGAGGAGGAGGAGGAGGAGATCCCCCCCCCGCAGCCCGCGCTGGAGACGCAGAGCGAGCCCCCGGTGCAGGAGGAGGAGGAGGAGGGTACGCTGCTAGCCTCACCACGCACCACTGCTCCCTCAGGTTCAGAAGGAACCTGCTCAGCTGCCACATGTCCTGGGTGCCTACACGCTGCTAGCCTAGCGCAGACGTAGCCTACAGGGTATTTAGTGGACAAGTGATTTCTGAGTCGACCTGTCTTTCTCCCCGTCTGTGTGTCTGTCTGTTTCCTTGTCTGTCTCTCTGTGTGTCTGTGTGTGTGTGTGTGTGTCTGTGTGTGTGTGTGGGTCTCTGTGTCTCTCTCTGTGTGTGTCTGTGTCTCTGAGTGTGTGTGCGTTTCTGTGTCTCTGTGTGTCTCTGTGTGTCTCTGTGTGTCTCTGTGTCTGTGTCTCTCTGTGTGTGTGTCTCTCTGTGTGTGTGTGTGTCTGTGTGTCTCTCTGTCTGTGTGTGTCTCTGTGTCTCTCTCTGTGTCCTGTCTCTGTGTCTCTCTCTGTGTGTGTCTGTGTCTCTCTGTGTGTGTGTGTGCGTTTCTGTGTCTCTCTGTGTCTCTGTGTGTCTCTGTGTCTGTGTCTCTCTGTGTGTGTGTGTCTCTCTCTGTCTGTGTGTCTCTCTCTCTGTGTCCTGTCTCTGTGTCTCTCTGTGTGTGTCTCTGTCTCTGTGTGTCTCTCTGTGTGTGTCTGTCTCTGTGTGTCTCTGTGTCTCTCTGTGTGTGTCTCTGTCTCTGTGTCTCTCTGTGTGTGTCTCTGTCTCTGTGTCTCTCTGTGTGTCTCTGTCTCTGTGTCTCTCTGTGTCTCTGTGTGTGTCTCTCTCTGTGTGTGTCTCTGTGTCTCTCTCTGTGTGTCTCTGTGTCTCTCTGTGTGTGTGTGTGTCTCTGTGTCTCTCTGTGTCTGTCTCTGTGTCTCTGTCTCTCTGTCTCTCTGTGTGTGTGTGTGCGTCCAGCTCCCCCACACGAGCTGACTGAGGAGGAGAAGCTCCAGATTCTGCACTCTGAGGAGTTCCTGACCTTCTTCGACCACAGCACGCGCATCGTGGAGCGGGCCCTGTCCGAGCACGTGGACATGTTCTTCGACTACAGCGGCCGCGACCTGGAGGAGAAGGAGGGGTAAAGGCCCGTCACCACACACGAGAAGCCAGACGAGCAATATGTCTTTACACACAAGGCTTAGTGGTACGCCAGGTGTGAAGATGGCTTCAATACAGGTTAGATTAACCCTGAAATGATTGTGCGTTTTTCTTTTCGTGTCCAGGGAGATCCAAGCAGGAGCCAAGCTGTCTCTGAACAGGCAGTTCATGGACGAGCGCTGGTCCAAGCACCGCGTGGTCACCTGTCTGGACTGGTCTCCTCAGGTACCCCCCTGCTTCCCCCTGACCCAGAGAGACCGCCTCTGATCCTGGATCCAGCCCGCCTGCCACCTCCCTCTGTTACCGCCGTTGTGTCGGGAGTTTAACCACACTGTGTATTTAGCCGAGATGCTAATGCGTTTAAACGAGTTGCCATGCCAACGGCCTAATTCTTTATGATTAACCGGCGTGTATTTGACATATTTACGTACGGCCACAGGCCCCCAGAGGAACGGGGAACTTATGTCACGCCTAAATCGTCACTTAGTTAGCGGCCATAATGACTTGTTTCCCTGGACTTCTCCCTTGGTGTTATTCCTAGTTTTTCAATGGCTTCTGACACTGATTGAACACCAGCTCATTGTCCCTAACAGGGCTCGCTAACAGCGATATCCATTCCCGTTTGATCCCCAAACTGGTGTATTCACAAACTGTAAAGCTCAGTTTTAACAATATGAGAAGCAGCAGAGGTTAATGGTTTGTTTACATCTGGGGAGTGTTGGCGAGCAGGCCTGCCCTCCTCAGCAGCTTCTGACAGCGTCTTTTAGTAGCGACCCGGGGCTTGAGTTTCCAAGCTCTCCAGCGACGTGCAGCGGTCAGCTTTACTGCAGGGCTTCCTCAGCTCCCTCAGAAGTCTCGTCCTTAAACATTAATGCTGAGTTCTTGGATCGGATACAAACTTTATTTACCAGACTGCTGTTGGCAAAAAAAAAAAAAAAAGAAGTTTCCCGGCCATAAATCTTGTTGAAGGAGGGGCGGTGACACACTCTGCCAGGCATGCATCAGTAGAGGCTGAGTCAGGCTTGTTCCCATGGAGCCTGGCCCGGGGGCCTGTCTGCTTCCTCCTGACATTCATTTGGGCCGATGTGTCTGTCACCAGTATCCTGAGCTGCTGGTGGCCTCGTACAACAACAACGAGGAGGTTCCTCACGAGCCGGACGGCGTGGCACTGGTGTGGAACATGAAATACAAGAAGAACACGCCCGAGTACATCTTCCACTGCCAGGTACCGTGCCCCTCGGCCGGAGAGCCCCTCCTGCACGCTCTCCTCCACCTCCCTCTCTCTCTCACCCCTCCTCCCTCTCCTTCCTCTTCCCCTCCTCCTCTCCTCCCTCCTCTCCCTCTCCTCCCTCCTCTCCTTCCTCCTCCCTCCTCTCCCTCTCCTCCCCTCCTCCCTCCTCCTCCTGGGTGGTTCTCTTCATGACGAGTGTGGCACGCTGCCAAGCACTGTCCTCATTTTCCTCCATCACCTCCTCACCCCCTCCCCTCCATATCACCCCCCCTCCCCCATAGCCCCCTCAGCCCCCTCCCTCTGGTCGATGCACATTGTGATTTCAGCAGGCTGGCATCCACCTCAACCACATCTATCCACAAACATGTGTTATTGAGGCGCCGTGGATAAGCCTGGGCCCAGGAACAGACTAGGATCCAGGACCCAGGACTAGACTAGGATCCAGGACTCAGGACTAGACTAGGACCCAGGGCCCAGGACTAGACTAGGACCCAGGGCCCAGGACTAGACTAGGACCCAGGGCCCAGGACTAGATTAGGACCCAGGACCCAGGACTAGACTAGGGCCCAGGACTAGACTAGCACCCAGGGCCTAGGACTAGAGTAGGACCAGGCCCTCTCTAGGACCCAGCGGGCAGGGCTGTCCAGGAGCTGGAGTCCTGATCTGGTACCAAACAAGGGCTCTGTGTGGAGCTCTACTTGCAGGAAGCTCCCAGGCTGCTCTGCTTTATTCTACTGAGTGCCCCCAGGATCTCTGCCCACGACAGGCTGAGTAGAACCACATGTGGTGGCCACGGCCTCCACAGAGGCAGGCCCCGGCCTCCACAGAGGCAGGCCCTGGCTCAGAATCAGATGAATCAAACCCAGCACAAGTGTGAACTCATTTCTCCTCCATGGATCTAAGTGGGCGGGAAATAAGCTTTTCCTCAACAAACTGTCACTTTTTGGAGGGGAAAAAAAAATCCCTTGGCTCGATGAATGTGAACATATGATTCGATATTCGATTCGACAGCGAGATGGATACGGCTGCAGAAAAGCAAACAAGCCACCTAGAGGCGAAGGACAGGCGGCGACATGAGAGAGAGACATAATAAACTCACATGAACAGCGTCAACATAATCCACACATGATATATCCTGGTGAGAGCAGCTTCTAGGGCCGCGCTTGGTGTCGTGGCGAGGTGTGAGTCATGGAAAACACAAGATTGTTCAAACTGAAAATGAAAATAAGCAGCGGGCTAGCGCACCGCAGCCCTGCCCCGAGCGGCAAGGCTTGTATATTATTTCTAGCGAGTTTGAAATTGGGGCCGTTTTCAGAGCGTGTTGTTGATTGGAGGTGACAGAGACGCACGTCGGAGGAGGTCCGGCGCTTGACTGTCTGCGCTCGTCCATATCCGCTCAAACAACGTGGTGCCCCCTCCCTCATCCTTTTGCTGCCCCCCCCCCCCCTCTCACACACACACACGCGCTTATCTCTTCTATTTGTGTTATTTCTCTGCCACACACCAATCTCCCTCCTTCTCTCTCCATGGCAGTCTGCAGTGATGTCGGCTACCTTCGCCAAGTTCCACCCCAACATGGTGGTGGGGGGCACCTACTCTGGGCAGATCGTGTTATGGGACAACCGGAGCAACAAGAGGACCCCCGTCCAGAGGACCCCCCTGTCAGCAGCGGCACACACGGTAGCAACCCGCCCCCCCCGCCCAGCACAGCGCAACACCCTCGTCACCTACCTGAGAATGAACAGCTCTCAATGTCCTCATTAATGCGTATTTAAGCAAGCGTAGTACAGAGAAATGAGCTTGTCATCTGTCTTCTCCCTCTCTCCCTCCCTCTCCCTCTCTCTCTATCTCTCACTCTCCCCCACCCTCCCTCACTCTCTCCCCCCTCCCTCCCTCCCTCTCTCTCTCCCCCACCCTCCCTCACTCTCTCCCCCCTCCCTCCCTCCCTCTCTCTCTCCCCCACCCTCCCTCTCTCCCTCTCTCCCTCTCTCTCTATCTCTCACTCTCCCCCACCCTCCCTCACTCTCTCCCCTTTCCCTCCCTCCCTCTCTCTCTCCCCCACCCTCCCTCTCTCCCTCTCTCTCTATCTCTCACTCTCCCCCACCCTCCCTCACTCTCTCCCCCCTCCCTCCCTCCCTCTCTCTCTCCCCCACCCTCCCTCTCTCTCCCTCCCTCTCTCCCCCACTCTCTCTGTCTCTCTCTTCCCCACCCTCCCTCTCTCTCTCTCCCTCCCTCTCTCTCCCCCACCCTCCCTCTCTCTCTCCCTCCCTCTCTCTCCCCCACCCTCCCTCTCTCTCCCCCCCTCTCTCTCTCTCCCTCTCTCTCTCTCTCTCTCTCTCTCTCTCTCTCCCCCCCTCTCTCTCCCTCCCGCACTCTCTCCCCCCTCTCTCCCTCCCTCTCTCTCCCCCACCCTCCCTCTCTCCCTCTCTCCCTCTCTCCCACCCTCCCTCACTCTCTCCCCCCTCCCTCCCTCTCTCTCTCCCCCACCCTCCCTCTCCTTCTCTCTCTATCTCTCACTCTCCCCCACCCTCCCTCACTCTCTCCCCCTCCCTCCCTCCCTCTCTCTCTCCCCCACCCACCCTCCCTCTCTCTCTCTCCCTCCCTCCCTCTCTCCCCCACTCTCTCTGTCTCCCCGTCTCTCTCTTCCCCACCCTCCCTCTCTCCCTCTCTCCCTCCCTCTCTCTCCCCCACCCTCCCTCTCTCCCTCTCTCTCTCTCTCTCTCTCTCTCTCTCTCTCTCTCTCTCTCTCTCTCTCTCTCTCTCTCTCTCTCTCTCTCTCTCTCCCCCTCCCTCACTCTCTCTCCCCCTCCCTCTCTCTCTCACTCTCCCCCACCCTCCCTCACTCTCTCCCCCCTCCCTCCCTCCCTCTCTCTCTCCCCCACCCTCCCTCTCTCCCCCCTCCCTCCCTCTCTCTCTCCCCCACCCTCTCTCTCCCTCCCTCTCTCCCACACTCTCTCTGTCTCTCTCTTCCCCACCCTCCCTCTCTCTCTCTCCCTCCCTCTCTCTCCCCCACCCACCCTCCCCTCTCTCTCTCCCTCCCTCTCTCTCCCCTCCTCTCTCTCTCTCTCTCTCCCCCCTCTCTCCCTCCCTCTCTCTCCCCCCACCCTCCCTCTCTCCCTCTCTCCCTCTCTCCCACCCTCCCTCACTCTCTCCCCCCTCCCTCCCTCTCTCTCTCCCCCACCCTCCCTCTCCTTCTCTCTCTATCTCTCACTCTCCCCCACCCTCCCTCACTCTCTCCCCCTCCCTCCCTCTCTCTCTCCCCCACCCACCCACCCTCCCTCTCTCTCTCTCTCTCTCTCTCTCCCTCCCTCCCTCCCTCCCTCTCTCCCCCACTCTCTCTGTCTCCCCGTCTCTCTCTTCCCCACCCTCCCTCTCTCTCTCTCCCTCCCTCTCTCTCCCCCACCCTCCCTCTCTCCCTCCCTCTCTCTCCCCCACCCTCCCTCTCTCTCTCTCTCTCTCTCTCTCTCTCTCTCACTCTCTCACTCTCTCACTCTCTCACTCTCTCACTCTCTCACTCTCTCACTCTCTCACTCTCTCACTCTCTCACTCTCTCACTCACTCACTCACTCACTCTCCCAGCACCCAGTGTACTGTGTGAACGTGGTGGGCACCCAGAACGCCCACAACCTGATCAGCATCTCCACTGATGGGAAGATGTGTTCCTGGAGCCTGGACATGCTCTCTCAGCCCCAGGTACTGCTGCTGCTATGGTGCTGCTATGGTGCTGGAGCTTCTGGTTCTGTAGTGACTGGTTCTGTAGTGACTGGTTCTGTAGTGACTGGTTCTGTAGCGACTGGTACTGTTCTGGTTCTGTAGCGACTGGTACTGTTCTGGTTCTGTAGCGACTGGTACTGTAGCTTCTGGTTCTGTAGTGACTGGTTCTGTAGTGACTGGTTCTGTAGCGACTGGTACTGTTCTGGTACTGTAGCTTCTGGTTCTGTAGCGACTGGTACTGTAGCGACTGGTTCTGTGGCGACTGGTTCTGTAGCGACTGGTTCTGTAGTGACTGGTTCTGTAGTGACTCGTTCTGTAGCGACTGGTACTGTAGCGACTGGTACTGTTCTGGTTCTGTAGCGACTGGTACTGTAGCTTCTGGTTCTGTAGTGACTGGTTCTGTAGTGACTGGTACTGTAGTGACTGGTTCTGTAGCGACTGGTACTGTTCTGGTACTGTAGCTTCTGGTACTGTAGCGACTGGTACTGTAGCGACTGGTTCTGTGGCGACTGGTTCTGTAGCGACTGGTTCTGTAGCGGCTGGTACTGTAGCGACTGGTTCTGTTGCGGCTGGTACTGTTGTGACTGGTTCTGTAGCGACTGGTACTGTATGAATCTAATGAGAACTGATGATCCCATCATGACTAGTGAAGTTTGCTTGGGTAAGAACAGAATAGTTTAAACTGCACTTTACCGGGAGAGGACAGCCGAACGTTGTGTCGTCTGTTTACGTTGAGCTGCCCATTCATAACAAACGTCAAACATTTGGACTTGACCAGACCTGACCATTCAGCAGTGCTGTTTAGCTTTTCCTACGCTCCAACCTTTATTTTCTCATGTAACTCATTCCTCAAAGTCAAGGAAATGAGTGCTGCCGGCCATGCCGTTCCAGAAGCCCTGCCAAAACCCCCGTGTCAAATGTTAATCATTTTATAAAGTGCTAGCTGAATTTAGATCGTGCATCAATACCTGTCAAGTGAATTTCCAGGCTGTGGCTGTCGCACCGGAGTGTGTGTTTGCCTGAGTGTTTGTGCTGGCCTCTACAGGACAGCCTGGAGTGTGTGTTTGCCTGAGTGTTTGTGCTGGCCTCTACAGGACAGCCTGGAGTGTGTGTTTGCCTGAGTGTTTGTGCTGGCCTCTACAGGACAGCCTGGAGTGTGTGTTTGCCTGAGTGTTTGTGCTGGCCTCTACAGGACAGCCTGGAGTGTGTGTTTGCCTGAGTGTTTGTGCTGGCCTCTACAGGACAGCCTGGAGTGTGTGTTTGCCTGAGTGTTTGTGCTGGCCTCTACAGGACAGCCTGGAGTGTGTGTTTGCCTGAGTGTTTGTGCTGGCCTCTACAGGACAGCCTGGAGTGTGTGTTTGCCTGAGTGTTTGTGCTGGCCTCTACAGGACAGCCTGGAGCTAGCGCTGTTCAAGCAGTCCAAGGCGGTGGCGGTCACCTCCATGTCCTTCCCCCTGGGAGACGTCAACAACTTTGTGGTGGGCAGCGAGGACGGATCGGTCTACATGGCATGTCGTCATGGAAGGTACGACCACAAGAACCCCCTCTCCCTCAACCCCCCTCCCCCCACCCGGGTCCACTCTGTCCCTAAAGACCACATCCAGGAAAACTCAGGAGGATTATTGGCCCAAAGCTGAGCAGTGTGTCAAACACGTCTATCCATCCCTCTCTCCCTCCATCCATCCCTCTCTCCTCCTTCCCTCTCTCTCTCCATCCATCCATCCCTCTCTCTCCATCCATCCATCCCTCTCTCCATCCATCCCTCTCTCCCTCCATCCCTCTCTCCTCCATCCCTCTCTCTCTCTCCCTCCATCCATCCCTCTCTCCCTCCATCCATCCCTCTCTCCCTCCCTCCATCCCTCTCTCCCTCCCTCCATCCCTCTCTCCCTCCCTCCATCCCTCCCTCTCTCCCTCCATCCATCCCTCTCTCCTCCATCCATCCCTCTCTCCTCCATCCATCCCTCTCTCCCTCCATCCCTCTCTCCCTCCATCCCTCTCTCCCTCCATCCCTCTCTCCCTCCATCCCTCTCTCCCTCCCTCCATCCATCCCTCTCTCTCTCCCTCCATCCATCCCTCTCTCCTCCATCCATCCCTCT